>NC_091463.1:56992397-57042170 GCF_027789765.1 Dendropsophus ebraccatus
GTTGTACCATATTTAGAGTGTTGTGATTGCATTGAACAGTCTGGTATGACACGTTGCGGTCTCCTAGGACTGTATCTGTCTTTGGCCACTTTCATCCCTTACAGTTCTCTGAATCTGGGACACTGAACACAGCAATACCTTTTTTCAGATAAATTCTATTCCATCTTAAGTGATGTCCCCCAAAAGTTATACAAATCACCAATATACACTTATTACAGGAAATGCCTATAAAGTGCTTTTTTCCCTGCACTTACTACTGCATCAAGGCTTCACTTCCTGGATAACATGGTGATGTCACGACCCGACTCCCAGAGCTGTGCGGGTTGTGGCTGCTGCAGAGGATGATGGCAGGGGACACTGAGGGACACAGGGCACTGGAGGGACACTGAGCATCCCTCTGCTATCATCCTCTCCAGCAGCCACAGCCCGCACAGCTCTAGGAGTCGGGTCGTGACATCACCAAGTTATCCAGGAAGTGAAGCCTTGATGCAGTAGGAAGTGCAGGGAAAAAAGCCCTTTATAAGCATTTCCTGTAATAAGTGTATATTGATGATTTTAATAACTTTTGGGGGGCAATACAATACTTTAATAAAAATTTTCACTGGACTTCTCCTTTAAATGAGATCACAGAAAAAAGGGTCATCTAGGTGAATGTACATATATAGAATTTATTTTATTCTTGCTTAATTGTGAATGTGGACACAACAAGGGGATAATATTAGAGTAATTCATAGTTCCATAAGTTCTATGCTGTAACCTTCAGTCTTTCACTAGATCCTCAAAGACCTTGGCTACAACAAACTGAGTCTCCAGATTGGAAGGGGCACAGTAGAGCCCAAGCTATACAGCTCATCCGGTTTCACCCTAGATGTCTTCAGGTATAAGGACTCAGTAGCAGAAGATATTCGGAATGCCGATCTTGTTATAAGCCATGCAGGTACTTTATGGATCTTCACATCTAGAGTGTATATATATTTTTTGTAAGACCTGTGATCTGTCCTGGGGTCCTTTTGGCAGGTGATGCAGTTATTGTCCTAAAAAGCAACTTTTAAACTTGCAGCCCTGTGTCAAACTGGCGTTGCCTAGATTGTCTGTGCATTAGGCTGGCACAACCTCCCCGTCCCTCCTCCCCGCCCTCTTCATCATTAGGTATGCTCCAGCCAGGTATTCTCCTATTCCTCACTTGTCTGAACATTGCACAGGTGCCCTAATGATCCAGGCCATGTGCCATGCTGACACAGGGCTGCAAGTTTAAAAGTTGTTTTTTAGGACAATAACTGCATCAGCTGCCGAACGGACCCCAGAACAGATCTTGGATTAAAAGCAGCTATCCGAAGGTACAAGCGGTTTGGGATGGGCAGATTGTGGGTACAGAGTCACTTTAAGCCTTTTGTGTTTTGTCTACCTTATCCAAATGTGGCATGCAACCTACAGTGTAAACAGAGGCATTGGGAGTGCTGCCAATTTTTTTTTTTTCTGGTGTAAAAGATACGTGTCAAAAGTTTTGGTTGGTCAGGGTTTGAATGTTTAGACCTGACAATCTCTAGTTATAGCCAGTAGAGATGAGCAAAGTTGCTGAAAGTTCAGGTTTACATGAACCTCAACAATTAGCATTTCAGTGCTGCCTGAAGAAGTTGGATGCAGCCTGAGGACTGGATATAGCAATAGGCTGTATCCATGTTCTCGCAGACTACCTAGAGCTGTATTCAACTTCCACCACTGGTATTCAATTGCTGATTGATCAGTTTCGAGCATGCACAAGTTGCGCTCATCACTACTATATAATGCTGGGTTTACACGGAGCGATAATACGCCCGATCGTATGATTACCGATTTCGAAGTAAAAATTTTTGTAACGATCAGCGTTTAGACGGAACGATATGTCTTACGGAAAAAAAAAACGTTTTGCGATCGCTTAAGCCTATCTCGCACATAGGCTTATCGGTGAATGACTGTTTACACGGAACGATCTGCGAATTTTTTGCCTACAACGATTTGAGAACATGTTCAAAGATCAAAATAAACGATTTCTCGTTCGTCGCTTGATTGTTCGCTGCGTTTACACGTACGATTATCGTTCGAATTAGTTCCGCTTAAACGCAACAGTTCAGTAGTTTGGATCATGAATTACAGCTGACACAGTCACTTTAAAAAATTGAAAGGACGTCAGAAAGGGCTTTCCATTATTTCAGGGCTGAAAGCAAATTGACCACAATTTAGGCAATGGAATTTGGATGGACTTCAGAACTGTATAAATCTTCACTTGTGTCTTTGATTGTTCACTGTATTCCCCCAACGTAGTATGCTTGTAGTCAGAATGACCTCTGTCCTTCTATTTCTAACACTCCTGTTTCTCCATAGGTGCTGGAAGCTGCTTAGAAACACTTGAAGCACAAAAACCTCTTATCGTTGTCATCAATGAGAAACTAATGTCCAACCATCAACTGGAACTTGCACAGCAACTCAATAAAGGTGGACACCTCTACTACTGTACATGCAGGTACATCAGATGCAGTATTTAGGAACATTTTATGCAGTGTTTTTCTACCCCACACCCACTCCACTAGGCTGCTTCCAGCTCAAAGAGAGTGTGCACTGGCGCTAACAGTCACAGTAGAAATTTTAATGTATCAAATAATACAACATGAGAAACATTAGAATTTCTAATTAATCATTATTATTGTCATATTCTTTTTGGCCACCAGATGTCAGTGTAATCTGTCTTTCCATCTAAAGCCACAGTGCTTGTCAATTTTGCTATTTAGAGTGAATGTGTTACATATAATCTCAGTGGCTCACATGCTGGGGAAGGGCGGGGGTGACATTGTCATGTACCCATTTAACATCAACCAGATTTTTAAGTGACAGCCATATTGCAGAACAAAGGAAAGGTAAGATTCCAACCTTTTCCTCCTCCCTCTTCCTTGAATTCAATGGTAGATTTGTCATTAAAACAGTATATGCAATTCTTTGTAAATTAAGTCACCATTCAGATTCAGTACACAGAGTAGCCTACTTGTTTTGTCAGGGGACACAAGGTAAGCAAGGTGGGCCATGTCAGTAATGTAGATATGTGCGGTTTACAGCAAAATGGTGAGTGGTAACACACTTGTTTGTGAAACAGCAGCTCTGCATATATACAGATAGATAGATAGCTAGATAGGTATAGCTATATAGAAATATAAACTATAATAATAAATAAATATATATATAGTATGGCAGCTTGATACAAATCAGCAAAGCCAATTGTTTTTTACTAAGGTGTGTGCCTCTTAAGGTGCGTTTACACGTAGCGATTATCGTGCGAATTTGCGTGATAACATCGAATTCGAGCCATAATCGTACACGTAAACGCTGCGAACGATCAAACGCCGAACGAGAAATCGTTCATTTTGATCTTTCAACATGTTCTCAAATCATCGTTTGTCGTTCACAAAAAATTCACAGATCGTTCTGTGTAAACAGTCGTTCACCGATTTAACCAATGTGTGAGATAAGCTTAAGCGATCGCAAAGCGAATTTTCTGTTCGATATATCGTACCGTCTAAACGCTGATCGTTATGAAAAAAAAATTGTTACTCCGACATCGTTAATCGTACGATCGGGCCAATTATCGTTTCGTGTAAACGCACCATTAGTAAGTCTGGCTGTGAAAGAGGGGACGGGGCTTTATTTTAGGCTGGTGTACTCTTAAGCCGGTCTTTATAAATGTCCCCAAGGACTGTTCTTCAATCTAACTGTTTCTGTATCTTTTAAAGTGCCATGAAAAACTTTTTCCCAGTAATTGAAGCACATTACAAAGTTATATAACTCTGTAAAATGCTTCAATCACCTATCTGCCTCCCTTCCCTGTCTTTTCCCCCCTCCACCCCCCACCAGGAAGTGTCCTGACTCACACAGACCTAATTACTGTTGTCACCGTCACCAAGCTCTTCTCTCAGCTCCTTCTCCTGTTACACTAGCCTCCCCCCTCCCCTGCCTTGTCAGGTGACAGGCTTGCTCAGCTCCCATTGGCTGAACAACTGCAAGCCATCACGCAAGCCAAGCAGAGTCACCTGACAAGGAGGGGAGGGGGAGGCTGGTGTAACAGGACCTAGAGCAGCCCTCCTGCTGATGACTCATCCTCACAAGAAGGAGCTGCCTGGTGACGGTGACGACAGTAATCAGGTCTGTGTGAGTCAGGACACTTCCTGCTGGGGGGTGGAGGGGGGAAAAGACAGGGAAGGGAGGCAGATAGGTGATTGAAGCATATTACAGAGTTATATAACTTTGTAATGTGCTTCAATTACTGGGAAAAAGTTTTTCATGGCACTTGTCCTTTAAGAACCATTATACCTTGAAACATGAATGTGTAAAACTTGACTTTTTTTTTTTTTACTTAGCACCCTTGGAAGTACATTGGAGACAATGGACCTGTCATCTTTGAAAGTTTTCCCCCCAGGTCATCCAGAAATATTTGCAAATTTTTTAGATAAAGTTGTGGGCCTACGATAGCAGTAAACAAATGAACTGTTATGCTGAAAAACACTGCAATACAAATCTATTTATAAAGTTGTGGACATGTTACTTTGGATCTTATTAAAGATACTTCTTTGTTACATATCATTGTGTGCACTATTTGTAACAGGCATGATGTCATCCCTTATATAATGAGGGAAAATGTATTCCTCAGATACAAAACACAAGTTTAGGTGTTTAACCCCTTAAGGTCACTCTCCCCAGCTTGAATGAGGATCAAAAATATGCTCTGGGGGAACCCGTAACCCTTGCTGAGCTTGAAACCACGTTAGCGTCAATATCCAGTAATTCAGTGCCAGGCCCTGACGGTTTACCTTATGAGTTCTAGCTGAGATTCTCCAAAGTTGTCTTGCCCATTCTGCTTAGGGCATTAAATGAATCCTGCCAAAAGGGGGCCCTGTCTGGGTCGGTGGAGGAAGCTGGCAATATTCTAATTAAGAAAAAAGGAAAGGATCTGTCAGAAATGGAGGCATATTGCCCCCTTTCAGTACTCAACATGGATTGTAAGATCTTTGGTTTGGAGGCTGGCTTGTGTGATTGAGGACTTTGGTCATCTGAGACCTCAATCCTCAATCACACAAGTGGGTTTTTGACCAGTTGCACCGTCTTTGGGAATCTCAAGAGGTGTGTGTGTGTGTATATAATATGCAACTTGCACTTCATTTCAGGTTATAACTACCTTATTTGTAAATTCTGCACAAAGC
The DNA here is from genome assembly GCF_027789765.1 of Dendropsophus ebraccatus. NCBI lineage: Eukaryota > Metazoa > Chordata > Amphibia > Anura > Hylidae > Dendropsophus > Dendropsophus ebraccatus. The sequence continues at coordinate 56,997,620 of NC_091463.1, forward strand.
AACAGTAATCTCTTTAAGGTCAGCTGTAGGTGTTCAATCCCTGGTCACCACCGCTGTGTTGTCTTATTTTTGCCTTAGATACAGCTGGCAGTGTGTGGACAGAAACACTAGGTGGTGCACTTGTACAAACAAAATTTTTGGCGAATAATTATAAAATGCTAGCGTGAGTTCATCATAATCATCAGGAATAACAGCAGTACTGAAAATTGTCCTCTCGAGATATTGCAGTAGAAAAAAATCTGAAGCAAGTCTGGCAAATCCATATCAAAATCCATATGATGGTCTGCATTCACACTTGGTGTGCGAACCAAAATGACAATAACAATGCCACATTTGTCGCATGACATTTTTTTTTTTTTGGGGGGGGGGGGGGGGTGCTAAAAAGAGGCTGTGTCCAAATGTTAGCTGGGGGGGGTCAATAATTATACATGAAATGCCATACCAACATGGTATTTTTGTCAGTGGCCTTTTTTGACCTAGTAGCAGTTTTCAAAAATTTAAATTAATTTGAAAAAAGGATGTATGATCCTGCTCTTTTACATAACCAGCCAGGTAAAAAAACCAAACAGCAGCAGCCTAGTAGTATCAGGGTGGGAAGGGCCATTTATTTTGGCCCTTCCTAAGCCTAATAGTACTAACCTGCCAGTGGGTACTGAGGTAATAATATTAGGTAGTGTAAGCCATTTAACCAGATGTTGTAATAGATCAGACAGCTTCAACTACAAAGCCTGTAAAAAACAAAAGAAAACAATTCTTAACCCCTTAAAGCGTAACTGTCATATTTTTTCTTTTATTGCAGAAATCAGTAGTATAAGCGATTTTAAGAAACTCTGTAATAGGTTTTATCAGCCAAAAAAGCCTCCTTCTGTACTCAAGAAGCAATTTCCCAGCCTCCCCCCCCCTGACTTCTTATCTGTGCATTATCAGGCAAACACGTCTTCATTACAGAGAAGCCAGTGAAGACGGGCTCTGCTCTCCCATTCTATCCTTATGGAGGGGGGAGGGTCCGAGGGAGATGAGGGAGCAGGAAGAGGTGACATGAAGGTCAGCTGTTTGTAGACTCTCTGGGCACCTAAAACGCTAAATTCAGGTGTCAGAAAGGTCAGTGCTTATCTATGAACTTACTGAGAGAAGATTGCAGGGTGTTGTGCTGTGCAGAAATCCTCCGTGCTCAGTCACTCCTAACAGCCCCTCCCCTCTCCATAGCCACATAATGGAGACAGAAATCCTGCTGCTTCTGCAGTGAGGGGGGAGGCTGGGAGATTGCTTTTTCAGTCCAGAAGGAAACTCTTTTACTACATGAAACCTATTACAGACTTTCTTAAAATCGCTTGTACTGTTGATATTTAATGTTTTCAGAAAAATGACCCTGAAATGACAGTTACGCTTTAAGGACCGGGCTAATTTTCATTTTTGCATTTTCGTTTTTTCCTCCTTGTGTATATAAGGCCATAGCAGTTGCATTTTTACACCTACGGACCCACATAAGCCCTTATTTTTTGCAACACTAATTGTTCTTTGCAATGACAGGCTGAATTTTTGCATAAAATATGCTGTGAAACCAGAAAAAAATTATATGCGCAGTGAAATTGAAAAAAAAACTGAATTCTTTTTCTTTGGGAGGGCTTTGTTCTTACGCCGTTAGCCCTATGGAAAAACTGACTTCTTACATATGTTCCTCAAGTCGGTACGATTAAAACGATATGCAACTTGTATAACTTTTATATTAATTGATGGCTCATAAAAAATTAAAACCTTTTACAGAAAATAAACGTTTCTTAGAATCGCACTATTCCCAGGCTTATAGCGCTTTTATCCTTTGGTCTATGGGGCTGTGTGAAGTGTCATTTTTTTGCGCCATGATCTGTTCTTTCTACCGGTACCTGGAGTGCGCATATGCGACTTTTTGATCGCTTTTTATTACAATTTTTCTGAATTTGATGCTACCAAAAATGCACATCGCGTCGCGGAGGGGAGATCCCCCACTAGACACCAGGGACAGGGGCACAGTCACTATCCAAATGCAGCTGTCAGCTTTGACAGCTGCATTTGAATGGTTAATTAGCTGGCCGCGGCGGCTAATACCTGTGCTCTCTGGCTGCACATAGCAACCGGGCACCGCGGGCTGCAGAGAGGGCTCACGCCGGTAGCCCTCTCTGTTTACCCTTAACGGCCGCATAACGGGTATACCCGTCATGCGTCGTTAAGGGGTTAATTAAAAATATTTTTTATTCAAATAAAAACACCCTACACCCCTTGTTGATCATTTTCATAAAAAAAAATTGCTGGTCATCAACACTGTACACCGAGTTCAACATAATCAGGAAACTGATATCTGAAAAAAGGAGAGACATAGACAACAACAAAAAAAGACATGAGCAGAACACTAGGGCTGAGCGAATTTACAGTAGTAGCGTTACTAGGCTCAGTGGTCAGCTTGTCAGCCAGCTGCCGTTGACCTCCTAGTTTCCTAGGATTGGATCCAACTTTTTCAGGCACCTGGAGAAAAGCGGCACAGAATTCAATGGCAACTGGATGACAAGCTGACTGCTGAGCTTAGCAAATCTCACACTCCACCCATGCCAGCAAGGAAGGGGGTTAATTGAACCCCCTTCTTTGCTGGGAAGGGCACAGTTTGAGGGGGGGGCTGTCATATTCACCATCTGATGTCTTCTTTCATCACCACACTGCACAAAAACGCAAAAAAAGCGCAAATGCATGAAAAAAATGCCAAGATCAGCATTGCCAGAAAGGAGGCCAGAAAAACACCCCAAAATGTTGTGTGTGAGGCCAGCCTGAGACAGGTTTTTGTGTTTTTACCGCCGTCTTATTGTTAACAATGTGCAGATGGTAACTATGAGTTGTGGGCATAGAAAGAGATGGCTACTTTAGGGGGATGTCTGTTTTTAGAAAATTCCCTTTTGTTTGAAGGATCCCCTGACCATATGCTGATCAAAGTACAGTATGTCACACTGCTGGAATCCAGCAATCAGAATCTGGAGGGGATTCTGGCAGCAAGTGATTCATTTCTGTGCATTAGGGGAATGAAGCCTTGCATAAAATCAATAGGCTGTCCCTGGAATGGCCAGGAACTCTAGATTATCCAGAGTGGATTACGTTGTTTGCAGAAATTACTGTTAAAGTATATGAAAATAGGTTAAATCAGGCAAACACATTTAAATAGCTTTTGGTTGACAGCTCTTATGGTAAGGGGAACCTGCCATCTTTCCTTTTAAGCTAATAGGAAGAGATCCGACTGTATCACAAGTAGGGACCACCCGAATGGCTTTCACACTGCTTATGGTTCGAGCAGCATGAAACTAGTGACTGGTTCCCTTTAAATAAATGCCGTACAAGATTTAATGATTCTTTTTAAAAAGCATCTGCAGCTCTATAGCATTCTGCTGTTCTTTTGGATGGGAATGGGGAGAATATTTTTCAGCTAGAAGCCACATATTGAGTTTGTTGTTATCTCATGTATTATTTCACTGATTTTATCTTATATCTTTCTCATGTCTTTTTGTGGAAGGAGGGAGGGTTGGTTTGTTTAGGGTCTATTCTTTGTGATGTCTTTAACTATTGTAAAACTTTTGAAAATGATCAATAAAAATATGATAAAAAAATGTATAGAGCAGAACCATACAAGGTCACAGAACGGACGCTGTCTGAGATGCTCAACCCGGACGTTACTGCAGTACTAGCCTGGTTAACATCACTTCTTATTAATTGGAATGTGGGCGCATTCGGGTGTGCCCGCACTCCAATTAGCCATAACAGACAATGTAAAGTATGGCTGGAGCCGTGCTGTACATTGTCTGCACAGTCTATTTGTGTGGCCACTATTTAATGAAAACTGACATGTCTATTTTATGCGGCTGCTCCGGACAGGATTCCATAGGGGTTAATGTGATCGTCCGCTGTGATTAAACAATGGCCGTTGTTGCAAAGCTGCCATATACAGAAACGTTCCGCACAGCCGAGCCTATATGTGTGCTCTATGGCATGGGCAGGGGTGATCCACAGCCAGAGTGCTCTGACTGCGGCTTATCTCTAATGGAAAAAAAAGGAGTCGAGCATTGTTTTTCCATTATGCCTGATCCTTATCTCCACCAACAACATCATCTGTTGGTAGATGGTAAGGACTGCTTTATACACCTTAGATTGAAGTCTAAGGTGTATGAGGACCTTTAAAATAAATCACTGTACAGAGGTACCTTGGTTTAAGAGTAACTTGGATTAAGAGCGTTTTGCAAGAAGAGCTCACAGTTTTTTAGAATTGTAACTTAGTGTAAGAGCATTGCTCCCCACACACACACTTCTCTGTTCTAGCCTGTTGTACTACGCTACTACATTTTGGGGATCTACAGCTCCATCCGATTATCTGCATTTCATTGATTTCTTATGGGAAAATTTGCTTTGGTTTAACAGCACAGTCCCTGAACAAATTATGCTCATAATCCAAGGCACCACTGTACTTGTAACTGAAGTCCAAAAAAGCCCCCATAAGCTGCTCCCAGCAACACATGGAACTGAAGAATGGCTGCTGAAAGGGAGCAAATGCTGCAGGACCACAGAAAGCTGAGAATTAGCCAGTACTGGAATAGACCCTGTAGCCATGTACAATTGATTGAACTAGAAAACTGGACCTGGGCAGTTCTGAAACATTTGAAAGCTGCTCAGTATTGAGATCTATTTTTCTAGTGCAGGCTACTCACTAAAAGATCTATAAAAAAAAATTCCAATTAAAATAGTTTTTAATTTTCTTTTTCTAAATCAGCTTTGTGTTGCCTCGTACTGACTTCTGTTGGCAGGAGCATATCACTGCCCTCCATCTAGCTCTGCCAAGGGTGGGAATAGTTACGAAACATGTTATATTGTAAGAAAACATTTTGCAAGAGGTTTTGCTACAGAAACTAGCTACAGTATTTATGCCCTAGTGTTAGTCGGATGTGAGCTGTGCATTCATTTCTATACCGATGACTGTTCATTTAAGATTCAACTTTAAAATCTAGATCAAGATCTGATATATTGATGTGTTTTTTTTTCAGGGTATTTCTAATGTTCTCATCAAAGCTTTTGGCATTGCTTGGTATATGTGCAACTGATACCAACTCTGCCACATTGAGCCATACCAAGGCTTTCCAGGTCCTGCTCCCATAGTTGCCTGTCACACTAGATACTAATTTTTGTTAGCCATTTGATATTTTAAAAACTGGTTCTAAGTGCAATTTACGGTGTTCCCCGCAGCTGAGGCAGAAGTGGGCGGCTTTTTGAACTTCCTGTGCCAACCTTGCTTCTCACAGCCCCTCCAGTCTGCCCCAGCTCACAGTGCCCTTCTCCAGGCCGCTGGCACCTGCGCCATGTCACCGGTGGCTCCCGCCCCGCTCCCCCCTGCTGCCACTGCTGTCTTTCCCCACCGCCGGCTCCCCCTTCTCCCCACCACTGCTGCCAAATCTCTACGCCAGGAATCACACTTGTGATCCGGCTCCAACTTCTGGCACCCCTCTGCAGGCTCCTGAACTGTCTGCCGGCACAGTTAATCATTTTATAAATTATGAAATATTTATAGAAATGTGCACAGCGGAATCCATATAAACTTTGTGGTGATGTTTTTAGTGTGGCTGTTACCTGTGAGAACATACCCTAAAAGCCCTCCAGTTCACTCTGGATTCTTATCTAAATCTTGTCCATGTTCGCCAAGTGCAATACCTAGCAGCACCTCTTCCTGTGCACCTATAAGAGAAGCTGATGGGTACTGCCCTGATGACTGCAATATAAACTGGCAATATATTTTCCAATCTGCTTCCCTGGTACCCACCTCTACGTTCTCGTTGTAATGTTATTTTATGTCACATGATACAGAGAAAGTCAAATCTTATGGTAACTGGTAGATGGACATGAAGACCTGGAATAAATCTGTATGTATATATTTTTTTATTTCATGTGGATTTCACAGTAGTGGAGGTGAACTTCTTAGTGGAATAAGACATGTTTATTTTAAATCCTAACCCCAGCTGAATTCTTCGTTGATCTGGAATGGAGTCTGGTAGGTCTTCGTATTAGTTGGAGACAATAAAACTCCAGTGTGCTTTATGTATTCCTTCTGACAGCTGAAAAGTCTAATTGTTTTTTTTTTTCTTTCTCGGTATTGAAGTTTTCTCCCACTCTTATGAGATGAAGCTGACAGGTGACGTGATGCTGTAGAGGTGGTCACGTTGCTGCATTAATTATCCTATGAACAATACGACTTCCATCATTTGCCTTGTCGGGTTTCTTTGTTTTTGGAATCCTCAGAAATTCAGCATTTATGTAACATCAGAGTGATGAGTAAATTGGTATTGGTAATGGTTGTTAGGAAAGCAAATTATGTTAATGCTGCATATAGTTTTATTTTTTCTTTAGATATAGATCATCCTGTTTTCGCACTATGGCTGATTTTTCTGCAGTGAGAACAGTGGCTTCTGATTTACAGACCCAGTATGGCACTGAACTGGGTGGATAGGAGCTAGAGGTGTAAAATGTAGATTACAGCTTCACTTTACTTGAAGGGCCGTAGCTGCCGTCTGGTAGTAATTCTCTATTTTCCTGCTGAAAACTTCTCTGCACTGATGGGTTTCTAAGGTCTATTCAGTCATGGAGGATTGCGTCTGACCTCATCTTTATCACCCTAGTGTGTGGCGTTCAATCAATATCACTGTACTGCTTCATTCAGCAAGCTTTGGTGATAAAGTCACTAGTGCCATTGGACCATAAATGATACAACTGAGTTGTCTAAATTAATTTGCCCGTTTTACCTGTCTACATGTTTTAACATTGAAGCACTGTTATCTTACAGATTCTAGATGCTTGCAGTTACTCATACGATTAGCTTCTAAATACATATTAAGGTTATGTTTCCACACAGTATTTTTACTCAGTATTTTGCAACCCAAACCAGGAGTAAATTGAAAACACAGAAAGGCTCTGTTCACATACTAATGAAATTGAGTGGATGGCCGTCATTTAATGGCAAATAACAGCTGTTATTTCAAAACAACGGCCAATGTTTTTAAAAAAAAATGGCAATTATTTGCAATTAAATGGCGGCCATCCACTCCATTTCATCAGTATGTGAACAAAGTCTTTCTGTGTTTTCAATTCACTCCTGGTTTGGGTTGAAAAATGCTGACCAAAATACTGAGTGGGAACATAGCCTAAAGGTAGGGAGTTTAAATGGCTAAATTTAATATTTTATCCTACATACAACATTGCATCTTAAGAAATGTGTGGCTGGAGTTAATTTTCATCCATGGACAGAAGGGGGCAGCAGTCTTTGTGAAAGAGGGGAGGTCATGAGCAGCGGTCTGTTTGAGACAGGTTGGCCATGAATGTAAGTTTTTCTGAGGAGGAACTATCAACTACAGTCTCTGTGACAAGGGGGACCATAAGTGGTAGCTTATTTGAGGAGTCTGTGGGAAACATCATTAGCAGCAATCTTTGGGAGATGAGGCCACGAACAGCCATATCTGAGAGCAGCTGTTTCAGTGACAGAGGAGAACCATGAGTGGCAGGCTATTTGAGAAAGAATATGTTCCTGAGGTAGGAACATAGCTTAAGGGTACAAACCCACTTGCCGGATCTGCAGCGAGTCTCCTTGCAGATCCCAGCCCTATACTTTCATTAGCAGAGAAACTCGCAGCAGGGATGTACATGCACTGGGATGCACTGATTGGCCGGGCAGAACGTGGGGCGATCATGCGGCCAGGGGCGATTGGGGCTGCAGGGGGGGCGGGCAGGATATACATTACCAGGTCCCCGCTCCTGCTTGCTTCGGCGGCTCCCGGCACGTTCCGCCCGCCCAATCAGTGTGCTGCCCTGCCGCAGCGCACTGATTGGCCGGGCGGGCCGTGAAGACACCGGGAGCCCCGAAGCAAGCAGGAACGGGGACCCGGTAATGTATAATGTCCGGCGGCTAGGGGGTTAATGGGGAGGGCTGCAGACAAAATCGCAGCAGGGATGTACATCCCTGCTGCGAGTTTCTCTGCTAATGAAAATATAGGGCTGTGATCCGCAGTGAGTCTCGCTGCAAAAACGCAGCAAGGAGACTCGCTGCAGATCTGGCAAGTGGGTTTGTACCCTAAGGGTCGTGTTACATGGCTAGATGGGGACCCAATCAAGAATGTAAACAAGCAGCAATCTAGTTTACTGAGCCTATTACACTGCAGGAAGATCAATTATTAAGGGTTGCACAGACATCATTAGTGACATCCATGCAGACCTTGCCCTAAATGTTCATACATTACCTGAACCCGCTACAGGTCTTCTCTGCCATCTGCTTTCACTCCCAGCACTGCGGCTGCAGCTTCAGAGCGGCCTGTGTGAACTGACTGGCCACTCAGCCAATCAGCTGGCCAGTGATTGGCTGAGCGGCCTGTCACCTCAGAGACCATTTTAAAAATACAGTGGTGGCGCCGGGAGTGAAAGCAGACGGCAGAGAAGACCTGAAACTGATTCAGGTAATCTAAAGAAACGATCAGCTTTGGATGATTATCGCTGCATGTAATAGGGCCCTAACTGTGCAAATCTTTCCATTATAATTTTGTCCTATCAATTCCGCTCCTGATTTTGGTTGAAAAAAGACTGACAGAAATACTGTGTGTCAACATAGCCCTACTGTAGCGTACGGCTATTGGGCTGGTCTGGCTTCAAGGGCGTTTCCACTTTCAGACTGAACCAATCCCACCTGTGATAAGATGCAAGGAGGATCCTCATAGGTTACTTCATAAGCCGTTAGCTTACAGCTAATAATAAAACCATTGTTTCAATCCGAGGAGGTTGTACTTATAAATGTTTATTGGCAACTTAATGTTACATACTGTATGAAAGAATAAAAATCTTAGTTTCAGTAAGCATACATTTTTGAAAAAAAGATAAGCTTTTATTTTGTATTCAGTGTACAAGTAAATTACAAAATACATGGAAATAAATACATTTTATGTACAAAGTATCTCTGCAGGAATCGATATCTGTTCTGTGGTGTATAATCCAAGGTGCACTCTAAGTGAATTCTATTTTGCGTATTTTTAATGGACATTCAGAATGTTCTGTTACCCGTCTGTGCTGAAGGATTGGCAAGGCATAATAAATTTATCTCTCCTATCGCTTCCTCAGGACGGAAAGAATTAAGAATCCACTTTATTCATAGCTCGGATCCCTAAGTGCAGGCAAGATGCCACTTTGGTGCATATTGCTGCCATTCTATAAAAATGTAAAAAATAAAACCCATTATATTACACAAATACATGTATCATCTCTGCTATGTTATATGCATGTATATATTTATATATTTAAATAGATTTTCTTAAATTCCCAGAGAGATTATTTTCTGGCATCACCCATGCACATCTTCAGATTTCCTATTGCATTAAATAAATGAATGGGTTTGGGCAAAAGGCTTTGCGGCTACTATTTTGCACAGTGCTGCATTGAACATACAATGGACAAAGCTCTCTAGACAAAAGTCACAATAACAGACCATGACATTTATACAGAAGGCTGCAGTACTTCATACTTGTACTGTACATACAATACTTGAGGAAGGGGTGCCATTGTGGGAAATGTGCTTTCCTTTCATCTCACTCCTTTAGGATGCATGCTATATATACTATGATGAATAGGTGTGCAGTGAGACACTATATATTAAATTGAATGTAGTACAGCCATGTTTTGTGCCATAAGTGGTACCAGTTCCCATCAGTGGACCCTTTAGGACCAGTTGTGGCATAAAACATACAGAACTCATGGGCTGTCCATAAAACCATTGAAATGAAGCCAAGAATGGTTTTATTCCTTTACATCAATGTATCAACATTGGTAGACATTAGAGATGAGCAAACCGGGTTCGAGTCCATCCGAACCCGAATGTTCGTTATTTGATTAGCAGTGGCTGCTGAAGTTGGATAAAGCTCTAAGGTTGTCTGGAAAACATGGATACAGCTAATGACTATATCCATGTTTTCCACATAGCCTTAGGGCTTTATCCAACTTCAGCAGCCACCGCTAATCAAATGTCGAACGATCGTGTTCGGATCGACTCGAGCATGCTCTAGGTTTGCTCATCTCTAGTAGACATAACTGTATTCTGACATTTATGATGTCAATCCAACCAAAGGGGGGAAATTATTATTGTGTTTTTTAATACACAAGTGCCGCCCCCTCAATACTGGTGTCTTAGGCACAGGCCCTTGGTGCCTAGTAGCAAAATAGGGTCCTATCTGTATGATGCGTTAGCAATGGATATAATTATTACAGTTCCATCAAAAATATATGTAGGGGTCAAGGCCCAATAACAAAACATAACATGGAGTCCCCTCCTAGTGCTAATTTAACAAAAAAACTTTGAACAGGATGACTTCTTTGTCATATATTGTTTTCAGAATCCTTAAAGAAAGGTTCCTCACTATTGCAGACTGCATTGTAATGTTAAGGATGTGATATTTTGTATATCTAGTGAAGATATTACAATGTGGCGCTGACCCTCTAAACACGTAGAGATGGTTCCATTCCTTAAAGTTTATGCAAGTAAACACTGGTGCTATGCAAGTTACTCCTTTAGTACCTCAGCCAATGAGGTACTGAAACAAGCCTTAGAAAAGAACCAATGCCCCCAGGCTATATATACAGGCTGCCATCTTTGGATAAAGGAGATCCACTTCAACCATCAGTGTATTTGTGTACTATAAACCTTATTATAAGGTCTGAGGATAGCGGATCCCTTCACAGGTTCTCACCTTCTTCAGAGACCCCAAGGAACCAAATGGGTTACATCTTGGTTGCATATGTCCATAAAGGGATTCTCTAATTTCAGATGTTGATGGCCTAACCTCAACGTTGCTAAAACCTAGCTCCAACCAGCTGTGTGTGTCCCCAAAAATACACAGTGAATATCAGCTAGAAGCCTCTTCTCTATACATTGTGCAGTGGTGGCACTGGTTGCTGTAGCTCAACTCTTATTGTGTTCATTGGGACCTGCCCTTTTATAACCTGGTGCCTCTACTACTTAGTGTACAGAGCTGAGGTGCCTAGCTGATGTATGTTGCATACATCCATGCATAATAGATATTGAGAAAAGGACATCAATATCTGAATTTGGAGAATCCTTTTAAGTTACATATTTTAGATGTTCTTTAGACAGTGTCTATATGGTGGCATTACTAGGCTAGGCAATATGAGTATATGTATATGCTGCAATTACTATTGTCATTCTATGTGCTTTGTAACAGGTTATAGGTTGCAGAAAAGTATGGATGGTGTAAAGTAATATCATCATTCCAGCCATGCTTAAAGTGACACTGTCACCCCCTTAGTGCATTCTGACATCTCTACACAGGTGTAAAGGGTAAATTTAGTGTTTTTCATATCTTATTTCATATCATACGTCATGGTGCTTGTTCAAGTAAAAAGTGTCCTTTTATCAACTGCAGATTGTATTAAGTGGGCGTGGCCTCGCGGCACTAGCGCCACATAACCCCGCCCACAACGGCACGGTTGGCCCCGCCCCCTTGACGCCCATTGGTTATCCAACGTAAAGGGGGTGGAGTCTAGACCTTTCGGCCAGCCTGTTCCAATGGCCGGCGAGGGGCGGGGCCAATTGTGCCGTTGTGGGCGGGGTTATGTGGCGCTAGTGCCGCGAGGCCACGCCCACTTAATACAATCTGCAGTTGATAAAAGGACACTTTTTACTTGAACAAGCACCATGACGTATGATATGAAATAAGATATGAAAAACACTAAATTTACCCTTTACACCTGTGTAGAGATGTCAAAATGAACAAAGGGGGTGACAGTGTCACTTTAAAGACAATATCACAAACTCTGAGAAAATAGAGATTACTTGGTTGGCACCATTCATGAATTCTAGTTTCCTCCACTTTTCAAAATATATTAAGGGGTATGGAAGATGCCAATAAATGGAGAAACTTTTATACATGTGATACTTTTGCCATGCATAAATTGCAATTCATTGTTTTAGAAACTGATCATAAACACTTAATAGTCTAAGAAAACTAAAAACTTGTAGGTTAGGATTACACTGCATTACTTATGTTAGAAGGGTGAACTGAGCCTAGAAAACTGGGGCCCAGATTTATCAATCTTTCTGATACAAACAGGTGAACAATTGATTTGATAGCAACCCATCAATCAGAAATGAGGCTGAACTGTGATTGGCTAAAGATTAGAAAATCTGCCATAGACAAACGGTGAAAAAATAAACATATACAATGTACCAATCAGTTGTATGTTATAGAGTAGTCAAGGACATACTTTTGGCACACATGTGGCTCATGATAGTCAGTGGGCACTTATACTTTAGGAGAATTTACCAACTTATGTGTTTAAGATGGTGGCGAGTGGTGACTAGTCTGGGGTATATTCGTGGAAAAAAAAAAGCTAAGAGATGTTTAAATGATTGATCACACTAGGTGGCCAGTCTCTAAAACAGAGATGAGGAACCATCCGCTGTCCAATTGTTGCAAAACTCCCACCACACCTTAATAGCCAAAGGATAGAGGGCTGAAGGTTCCCCACCCCTCATCTATAAAGAAGAATGGGGCTAAATCTGTATCCAAGACCATATAAAAAATCCATGATTTTTCCATCATGAGGACATGCCCCTAAACCAGGGATGGACAACCTACGACCCTCCAGCTGTTGCAAAACTACAATTCCCATCATGCCTGGACAGCCAAAGCTTTAGCTTCCCAGGCATGATAGGAATTGTAGTAATTGTAATTTTGCACCAGCTGGAGGGCCAAAGGTTCCCCATATCTGCCCTAAACTGACAAAAACAACTAAGATAAATGATGTACCCAGTGCAAAATATTTGTCCTCCACCAGTTAGTTAAAAGCTTTAATTGCTATTCAGTCTACATAGTGTGTTAGCGGGTGTGATCTCTTCTAATGTGTTACTGACAACATTTCATTATCTTATTTTATATGCAGGGAAGTAGCACTTATAATTAATCTGTTTGTATAAGTATCACACAGCAGCTCCCAGGTGTGTGAATGTTCATCACATTGAGAACTCACATCATTTCATGTTTTTCATTGCACTATTCAGAGGTGTGATCTAAGCTGCAAGACAAGACCTTATCTGTATTCTCAAACATCAGCTCGCTAGGTCAGAATTTGAGATCTTGAAAGGTTTGTATAGGTTTAAATCATTGTTAGCTTATTCACAGGATAGGCTATCAGTGTCCGATCAGGTGTTAAGAAGAGCTGCTGCACTGGTATTCATGCCCATTGAAAGACCCTGGAAACCCTGCAATGTCTACTATGTAGTGGTGGCGTATGTTACTGAAGACCAGCCCCTATTGGACAGAGGTTGAGCTGCAGTGCCCTGTGCCACCACTACACAGAGGATGGCACGGGGCTTCCGGTGCTGTTAGCTGTGTATAGATACCAGTGCAGTTGAACAACTGATTGGCCTGTCCACAGGATAGGCCATCAATGTTATAAATTGCAAAATCCCTTTAATGCTTAAGCTTAGGCCTCCTTCACAGATGAAAATAAAATAAATAAAAAAAAACTTTAGCATTTACTGGTGCTTTATGATGCAGTATTGTACCCACTCCCCCACATAGTGTGTTTAAAGGAGAAGTTCGCCGAAAACTTTTATTAAAGTATTGTATTGCCCCAACCAAAAGTTATACAAATCACCAATATACACTTATTACAGGAAATGCTTATAAAGTGCTTTTTCCCTGCACTTACTACTGCATCAAGGCTTCACTTCCTGGATAACATGGTGATGTCACGACCAGACTCCCAGAGCTGTGCGGGCTGTGGCTTCTGGAGAGGATGATGGCAGAGGGATGCTCAGTGTCCCTCCAGTGCCCTATGTCCCTCAGTGTCCCCCTGCCATCATCCTCTCCGGCAGCCACAGCCCTCACAGCTCTGGAAGTCGGGTCGTGACATCACCAGGTTATCCAGGAAGTGAAGCCCTGATGCAGTAGTAAATGCAGGGGAAAAAAGCACTTCAGAATCATTTCCCATAATAAGTGTATATTGAGGATTTGTATAACTTTTGTTGGGCAAAACAATACTTTTATAAAAATTTTCGCTTGACTTCTCCTGTAAGTACGTACTTTCTTTTTTGTTTGTTTTTTTATTTTTTTATGTTTTTCTCATTGCAGTTGCTTGTACTTCTTCAATCACATGATTCAAGGATTTCTGTTGAAGAGTATTGAAAAACACACAAAACAAAAATCAAAAGATACTTATACTTTTTTTAAGCAGGGAAAAAACTAGAGAACAAAAACTTAGCATGGCAAATCAAATGGTTGGCCACACATTACCCTATTTACACAGGAAGATGTGCAGCCAATACCAATAAATTTTGAAGCCTGCTCAAAAGACACAGCCAGCCAAGGATCAGTCGTTTTTCCCGTCCTCAGCTGATCCCTGTGACTTTTACACGGTTCGATTATCAGCCACAGGAGCTTATGGCCGATAATCAACCCTTTAAAAGGCCCTTTACTTTAGCACCAGTCGGTCTTTAGTTACAAACTTCCACTCTTTATTCACAGTCATGTGAAAATGTAAAATCCCTATCAGTCTGCTCAGCCCTTCCTGCCTATAGGTAGGAGCAAAGTTTTTGAAAGTTTTCTAATGTTTTTTTTTTCTGTTTTGTTTTTTTCTGGCCTGTCTGACTCACTAGGTTTTTACACCACTTCTGACAATATCTGCAAAGTTTAACTTTATCTACAATATGAAAAAATACGCACTTCCTAATTTACAAACCATTGACCAATAGGCTTAATCAAATCAGCCTTAGGGTCCTTTTAGACTGGCAAACCACTGCCCAATACAAGCACTGATCTAGTATTGTCAGTATCAGTCACAAGATTACATTTGACTTTTGTTGCCTTATAAACAAGCGTTCAGTCATAAATCACTTGTGTAAAAGGCAACTAACTGGAACCACATGGTGACAACACTTGAATATCTTCACTATAGGGAATGGCAAGGAGTGTTTGGCTGTTGTTATATCCATGTTAACATTAAAGCCACGTGAAACTGGTCTCAAACCCCTAGAAAAAACACTTACTAATAACATAACAGATCCCTGGATCGGCATTCTGTACTGTGAATGTTGTGCAAACAGTTAACCCTGTACATTCTGCACCTCAGAAAATTGTCCAACAGTCTTTGCTACTGTTTATAGAAAGGCACACTTCACCCTTACTGGTTGCTGCCTACGGGAAGTATCATAGTGACCCATCAGAGTGCAAGAGCGACTGTAGACCTAGTCTCTAACACAAGAATGGGCCTCTAATACAACAAAGTCCAGCAGAGGGCAACTCCATATTTTCCAAGTTTGCTGCAAAGGTTGATCTTCCAAGAGCGTATTAGACTTTACTGATGATATGTCCGGTGTGTCTATTGATGACATAACATAAAAGTGACCGTGCACATATTCTTTCCAGATAGAAAATGGTCTCAAGGACTCCAGTCTTAAAGTATATGCACACTGAGCAGTTCTCGCAGAATTGGGGCCAGTTCACACTGAGCAAACACGGCGCAATTCCGCCCCGCGGAATCCCACCGTGCTCAGTGTGCTGCTTTGAGTGAATGGGAGAGTGCATGGCTGTCCGCTGCCGCCGCTCTCCGCTCAAAGAATGAACATGTTCATTCTTTGAGCGGAGAGGAGAGGGAGCGGACAGGCGCGCGCTCTCCCATTTGCTCAAAGCAGCACACTGAGCACAGCGGGATTCCGCGGCGGAGCTCTCCCCCGCGGAGTTGCGCTGTGTTTGCTCAGTGTGAACAGGCCCTTGAAGCATAAAGTTTTCTGCTTGAAATTCCTCGCCTATTCTGCCCTGGCAGAATAGGAGCTGAATTTGAGCAGGATTTGAGTGAAATCCGAGCGGAATGCAAGCGGATTTCAAGCAGAATTTCAAGCAGAATTCAAGCCCCATTGACTTCTATAGGATTCCTCTAGTAGAATCCTTCAAAAGAATTGACATGTCAATTCTTTGGGTGGAACGTGAATTCCGTACAGATTCCGAACTGATTTCCAGACGGAAATTTCTGCAGTGTGCACGGACGGAGGGCAATCCCTATTTGCTCTATGAAAAGGAACAATGGTGCATTTAAATGGAATTTTGAGCGTATTTTGATGTGGAATCCGCACAGAATTCCGCGAGAATTGCTCAGTATGCATATACCCTTATACTGCCTATGTAGCCATCTTTCAATGCTGAATATTTTGCTCATTCTTTATTGCACCACTATAACTACAACTGCACTTAAAATGGTTTAATATCTCATCACACAATATTATATTGTTATGATGGGATTTTCTGAGCCAATATACTCAGAGTCTCACTGCTGGGACTCTCACTGATCAGCAGAACGACCGATCATGTGTCAATCATCTCCATCCTGAGGCTTCATAGACTTATAATGGAGCTGGGATCAGTGAGAGTTGGGGAGTGAAATGTGCTACCATACACTTCTACCCTCTTATTCTCATGATGTGTGAGGGTTTCCATAGCGAGACCCCGACCGATCAAACCCTTCGACATATGAAAGTTTTTGTTAATGACGATGTCCATTTTACTCTTCTTAAAATTTTTCTCCATTTTAGTATGACATATTACTACATTACAAATGGAGACCCGGGCATCTGTATGACATGCCTTGTGTCTACAGTACTGCACAGACACTGGTATTTGTTTTTGTTGTTTGTTTTTTTCTACACTACTCAATATGCATCCCTTGTTTTTCTTCAGCCTTGTCATTCATTATGTGCATTGATTTTGTGCATTAATTCAGCGTGTCAGTGTTAGAACAAGACTAAGATGCTTATTATGGAAATAACTCTTTTATCTGACTGAACCAAGACACTTATGTTGACGGGGATGGGGGAGCTGAAACCAGCTGCCTCAGGGATTGGTAAGGAATATAAATGTTGGTGGGGGTTCTTTAAAGGGGTTGTCCAGTGGTTATTATGGTGTTTATTTTATGTTTTTAATTGCCTGGCTCGGTCCCTACTGATCTCCATTTCCTGTTCCCATCTTGACATACAGAAAATGTCTGCTCAGTCAGTCACTAGTTGAAGCAAGTCATTGCTGCCAGAAAATAGAGCTCAGCAGGGACCCATGGGATAAACTTGGCCACTTTATAGTAAACTTGTTTAGTGTACAGTATTAGTAAGTGTGCTCAATGTATATACTGACTGCAGCTCTCTGTGTACCTCATAGAGCTAATATCAGACTCTTCTCCTCCAGGCTATTCTGTCCTGCTCTGTGGTGAGGCTGTCCATAAAATGGCTGACATGGAGGAGCATGTGACCATGCCCCGCCCCCAGTGTCCACCACTGAGCCTGTATATGCCTATTTTGGACACTTGGGGCGGGGCATGGTCACTCCTTCATGTAAGCCATCTTATGGACAGCCTCACCACAGAGCAGGGCAGCACAGCCTGGAGGAGGGGAGTCTGATTTTAGCTCTATGAGGTACATAGGGAGCTGCTGTCAGTAATTAATGTAAATACACTTACTTATACTACACACAAAACAATTATACTATAATGTGTCCAACCCCTTTAAAGACTAAGGGGAAGATTTATCAAGGGCTGTAAAGCAGAGCTGTCTCAGTTGCCCCTAGCAACCAATCAGAGTCCATTTTTTATTCTTCACAGATTCCTTGAAAAATAAGGTGGAATCTGATTGGTTGCTAGCGGCAACTGAGCCAGCACTGCTTTACACTCCTTTGATAAATCTCCCCCTATGTCCACAAATTTATCAGATCTATGAAGCAGCTTGCAAATAGTTTTGATTAAACACATCCTTTTTTTGTGTGTCTACAGCTCTTAAGTAGATCAATGTGTCGCCATGGTTACAGGCTACATGTGACGTGACCTATACAGAGGATGTTGCTAATGCAGATTGTAACATCTATATACTCTATACTAATGTACATAACACTAATGTAACTGTAAGCAGTTACTGATATGTAGACTTTGATATATAAACATTTTTTTGCACTAGTAACTATTTAAGACGTGACGCCTACTGAGCTGCTACTGTCTAACTGGCATAGACATGCAGATATATTAACTCTACAAATACTGTTATCGCTCATCAGTTCTCTTATAGGTGGATGACATTGAATGGAAATGTATTTTAAACTCAATGCTGATGTAAGTGCCCCCAAGAAATACTGAGCAACATTTTAATAAATATAGATTTTTTTTAATAATAGGAAAAACATAATGGAATATCAAGCAAACGTGTGCAAATTCAATATAGAGAATTACTAGGAGCTTATGGCATATGTAAAATACTATTAAGACAGATCCCCACTAGAATGAGCTGAGGGAAGTGCATGGCTAGGTGCTTCACTCTCCAGATTGCTGCCTTTCACGTCTCGCTGTAACTCTTTGGAATCCTGCAGGGAGATAGCATGATCGCAGCGAGTCGGGAAGTTAAGCGCTTAACCACACACTTCTCCAGCCTTGTTCTAACAATTGTTTTGGGTCTGAACACCCATACCCCGACCGATCTAAACATGTCTCTCTAATATGTCAAAACTTTTTGCAAATTACAGGGACACTTTACATATTTCCAACTGCAATTATTGCAATAGGTGACTATACTTTATCAGAGGTTTCTCTTGTATCTAGAATAATATTAATATAGAAAATAGAATACCCCTTTAAGTATATTATTAGTAAAAAGCTATTTTAATTTTCTCTCTGACTTGAATTAACCTATATCCACAGGATAGGGCATAAGTGTGAGATCACCAAGGTATCTCACCCCTAGGCCACCCTGCAATTTATAAAACGAGACCCCCTCCTCGATCTCACATCCCATATATTGTTAATAAGGGGATAAGTTAATTGGCACATCCCTTTTAGCCAACTTAATTCTAACTTTACCAACATAAAGAACTCTTAATATTTCCCTTAAGACGGCATTGTCATTCCTGCTACAGGTTTGCACTGAAAATTAAAAAGTAGAATTAACTATTTGAATTCTTGCACATTTCCTCATTTTATAACTTGAAAAAGCTTGATGCATGCACAGAGTGTTATTTCATGTACAGGTTCCTGGGCAGCTCACAACAACCCCAAGCAGGGCCGCTTCTGCCATGAGGCAGAATGAGTATTCCGCCTCAGGCGGCAGATTCTGCGCCCCTGCAGGGGGCGGCAGACAGCAGCCCTGCAGCCGCTCATCTGTCCTGCCGCAGCCGTCCGGTCCCGCCGCCAACGCTTATCGCTGTTCCCCAGCCACATTCCTGCGCCGTCAGTCAGCAGCTGTCATCGTCCTGCCCGGGGGCCGCGATGAGGGGACATCGGTGATTGTTGGTGGCGGGACGGGACAGCGGCTACAGAGCCGGGGAGACAGCAGTGAGGCAATAAGAGCTGCTTAGAGCTAGCGAGGGGGCGGCCGCCTGAGCTTTGCCTCAGGCGGCAGAGACCCCAGAATCGGCCCTGACCCCAAGACATGCAGCTATACTGCCCCCTATGGATCTCTGTAATGCCAGAAAGCAGGCAAATATAACTTTGTAGGTGGACACAAAAGTGGCGTTCTCATGTTTTTCATAAGGATATTTTAAATTTGTACCATATTTTGACAAAAGCTCAGTTATCCTGCGTAGTATAGCTAGCCTCATCCTAAAAGTAAAGACATTTTAGAAGCTAGCATTTCTAAATTACTGGACCTGATTTGTAGAAAATCCATGTATTAGCTATCATAGTGTTACTAAAATATCTAAACTTTTTTTTTTATTTACTCAAGATTAAGCATAACCAATAAAACTCCATAATACATATATTAGGGTATGTTCATACTGAGTAAATTAGGCAAAATTCTGCGTTGGAAGAAGTGATATGTCACTTGTTTGAGTGGAGAGCAGCGGCAGCGGAGGAGCACACGCTCGCCCCTAGACAGGCAATGACGCCTAATTTACTTAGTGTGAACATGCACCAGCTACACCATAGTAGAAGCCTAGGTAATCGCTCCCTCAAGAGCTTCATGGACATACTGGATGTATCATCACCAGTTTTATAGCAGCATAGTCTGCCGTATGTACCTGACCACCAAATGTATCTATGGTTTACCAATCCTTGTGCTTTAATTTCTTTTTACTACCAGAACATGTAATGGTGCTTAGTCCAACAAGAATTTTACAGGAGGTGGTTTCGGCTTCTGAAACATGTGTTTTTTTGGACGCCCCACAATAAATGACGTTGCAATGACATATTTATGTGTAGTGCAAAGTGTCATTGCTTTTTATATTGGACAACCAAAAGTGAATGATACTAATCTCATAAGCTTGGTCTAGATTTGTCTTTGTATGCAATTCTCTAGGTACTTACATACAAATTCTGCAAGACTAACCAAGAATACATTGAGAAGTCATTTTAGCTACTGTAGTTCCCCTGAAATAGCCATAGAAGCCCCTAAGTGGGCACTGGTTCTTAGGACTGGGCCTTGCTGGGTACTTAATGAGGAAAGAGAGATAAAAATGTGACTTTAGAAGATGTTTTCTTCTACTTTTTTTACTTAGTTTAATGTGTTGGTAAATAAGGCATGGTTACTATCGATGTCAGGTCAAGCTTGTTAATATGATATTCATCATGACTTCTTAAATGGGTATTTCCATCTCACTTTTTATCTCCTTGTTACAGGATAACAAGCCGATAATAAGAGTCTCACTACGGGGAGCCCCACCAATCCACAGATGAGAGGGACAAAACTTGCCAGAATGAATGGTGCGCAGTGCTCATGCATGGCCAATGTGCCATTCATTCTCTATAAAGCCCCTTAGGCAATGAATTGAGTGTCCGCTACACAAGTTGAAATGGTAATACCCCTTTAATATTTTATATACTGTATGTGTCCTACAGTATATATAAACAGGTTTGCATAATTTTTATTTTACTAGTTGTAAATAACCAAAATAAACCCCTGACACATTAGTGATGCTTTTGAAGTAATTTAAATTTCTTCTAGAAAGTGAATTTAGTATACAACCATTATCATTATGATCGTTTTTTTAACCAATAATTTCTTTACAGCAAATAAGTCTTATTAGATTTCTTAATAACAGGTGTAGGAAAATGGTAAAATGGGGCCTTTTTACTTGAAGCCAAAAATCATCTCAAGAATTCTTAAAGATTTGTTCTCACACTAATTTTGCAGATAAGTTCTATACAGAGAAAGACTGTATAGTGTAATGATAACGCAATAATAAGGCAGAATGTAATTATTTCCACCTCTATTGTCTTAGCCTCATGTAAAGAAACTCCCATAAGATGAATCCTAAATGCTTTTAATGAGGACCTCATTTGTTTAACAGTTGCCAAGAAGTGGACCACCCCAATAAGAGATTTGTAGCTAGCAGTTTTTCCCCCTGCAAGCACTACTGTACTTCTTAAAGAGGTTATCTAGGATTAGAAATACATAGCTGATAGTGCCACTCTTCTCTTCAGTATGCATGTAGTATTGCAGCTCACTTCCAATTGAAATATATGGAGCAGAGCTGTAATATTACACTCAACCTTAGGATAAACCCTTTAATCATGGACTGTAATGGTAGAATGGATAATGTATGTAACAATATAGTAGTATTTTCTAAACCATAGAAACAGTGTTCCTGAGTTCTCCAGTTAACATTTGAAATGTATGCCAGTTCTAGTAGTACACTATGTCCATCAAAGACCAACAAAAAAAATGTTCACCTCATGCTAGAGGTGAACATTATTGGTGGACAATGATCTCCATAAAAAATGGTTCTACAATACACCTACAAGGTTGATTCTTGTAAACAGGATTAGACAATGCTCTGACATATACAGTCTGTTATATATGAGTGGCCCTCCTCCCATGGCCCACCTATTGCTGATATTTCTTGCAATGTTGCTCATATTGTATGGCACTACAGCTTCTGTTCACAGGATACTACGGAGTGATAAGTCATAGGAATAAATTGTTGGACGGTTACTATCCCATTTATAGTGGTGATCAAATTTAGTTCTTAAGTGCTGGGATGGGAAGGTGAAAGATCAATTCTTAAGAATAAGCTGTAGCCAGCTTGGTATACAGTTTTTTTGTGCAAACATGTCAAACCCCACATGCTGCTGGTGGAAATCACGATACAAAATTTGAAATGATGCATCAGAAAAAGATAAATTTGGCTAAATATCAGAAGAATTATAACTGTGGGTAAGCTGTTATATTATAGTGCAGCTCCATTTGCTACACATATTCTGCATTCCCCATTATTGTTTTTTTTTCCCAATAGTCAGAAAGCCCTGCTGATGCCGAAAGACTAACAAGAAAGCTTAGACACAGCTTAATAGCATTGATATAAAAAGCAAACAAAAATGGTAAAAAAATATTGCAAAATAGATCGCTGTTGATGGACTTCCACACTCATCTAAGTGAACGGGAAGGGATTCCTACCTTATTTAATGCTCTGTAAAAGAAAATTGTTACAAATCTATAGTTGCTAAATTTTACAGCAGTCTTATGTATTTATCTTATAGTCTTGTGGTAACCTGCTCCTCCGGCCCATCCTTCCACTTGTTCATGAGCAGATCACATGCTTCGCCCCATGAGTCAAACACATCCTCTGTTGAGTCTATCAACTTGGCATTAGAAGAGCAGAGGTTGGAAGCACAGTGTAGGGAGCTGGTGTGAATAGGAGTGTGATCTTGACTTAGTACACCAGTGCCCCCATCTTGACTCACCTCATTGAGGTTAATTTCACTTTTAGAGCACTCTGGCTCTGGATCAGTTTGTTTTACTTCCTGCCACATGTACTGAGGCTGGACGAGACCATCAGAGATGGTGTATACTGGTTTGCTAGCAGGCTCTGGCATGTGTCCGTTCATCTTGGAAAAGAGTAAGCCTAGTCTTTTAAAGGACTCTTTCTTGGAACTTGAAAGCCTCTGCAGTTTGTTGCCATTTCGAATGAAGGAACGCTTACTAATGCCATTACTTTTTGGAGCCTCGTCCATGATTTCAATCCCAGACATTGTTTTAAAGAGAGCCGAGACGTTAAAGTCTTTTTTTTTATTGGCTACGTTGAAGGACACACTTTTGGCCTTAGGCCGTTCTTCTGGCACTTCTTCTTTTTGTGATACCTCTGTGCTGCTGGTGGAGTAGCTTCTCCTTGGAGGCTTTCTGTTTCCCAGAAGATCAAGCACTTCATATCGGAAGCTGGAGATATCTTGTTTTAGTTCCTGTAGGAAAAGAGCAAATTAATAAAAGAACATAAAAAAATCGGTGTGCATATTGTCCTAAAGCTTTTGAGTACAAGCAAATGTACAGTATCAGGCCATGTTCCCACGTAGTAAGAGACTGGCCGCTCCGTGACCTTCACAGCTGCTGATCTTCACAGCCGCTGAATTCGGATGCGCGCACTGAATAGTGGCCGCAGAAAACTTACATGTCAGCGGCGTGGCGCCGCTAGGGATCCCAGACACAGTGTATACTTTGGGGGTGATTTACGAAGACCGATGTACAAGTACACCGGTCTTATTTTTGGCCCTGCCCCCTTCTTTGCGGCAGGATTCACTAAGAGACGTCTGGGTGCCCGAATCTGTTCCCGGCGTACCAAACCTACACCTGCTTCCAGCAGGTGTAGATTTGTGTCATGATTTGTGCCTGCGAGCAGGCGTAAATCATGATAAATTAGGCACGGAGGGAGGACACGCCTCCTCCCCGGCTTATCATTCCTCCGCAAACTCTGCCAGCCCACCCATTGGGCAAACCGGGCGTACGGGAGACGTACGCTAGGGAAAAGGGGCCTATCTACACCTTCTCCCTGGTGTACGCCTCAGGCGTACCTTTGATAAATGTCCCCCTTTGTGTATACACTCCGCCAGGATTCCTTAGAAGGCAGCACTACGTAAGTTTCGTAGTAATCATGAGTAATCATGATTATTACGAAACTTACGTAGTGTGAACATAGCCTAAGTTTTTGCAATCCTTTTTTGCAAAAATCATATGAAAAACAGCTGAAAAAAAATGATGCATTAGTGCGCATCCGTTTTGATCAGTTTTTCCATTTACTTCCATTATTTAAAAAAATGGATCCATTTTTTTTAAAATACAAAAATGTAGTCAACCTCATTTTTGTGTCGGTAAAAATAAGGGATTCCTTTTTTTTGTATTTTATAATGGAAGTAAAGGGAAAAACTTATCAAAACGGATGCGCACAAATAAATCATGTTTTTATTCATTTTTTATTTTTTTGCAAAAAACGGATAAAAAAAAAACAGATTGCAAAAACGTTGTGTGAACCCAGCCTAAGCAAAGCGCTTTGTTAGTTCGGAAGTCGACATATCAGCCTTTGAATTCCATGCTGTCCCACTCCAGGTGCCTAGAAAATCTGGATCCAGTCCTGGAAAACTTCTCCCAGTTTTCCAAGATTGGATCTAGCTTTTCCAGGCTTCCGGGAAGAAGTGGCACAAGATTTTAAAGGCAGCTGGCATATAAGTTGACTGCTGAACTAACAAAGCTCTTCATCTCTGAAGTTTGTTCATCTCTACAAGGCTTCCATAGTTTTATTCATAGACAGACTCCTAACCCTTAAATTGTGGGTACAATAATAATCTTTTCTCATTGTAATGATGGGATAATAACCAATAGTCTTATCCATGGAGACACAAAACATAACATTATAAGCACAAGTATATAACCTGCCACATAATTTTGTGTGAAGACAGTTTTGTGCTCAAGTGCTTACTCTAAAGGTTTGTGTGATATGTTATCAAAGTAAAGCAAGTTCTTTCTGAAAATCACACGTACAGTACAATTTGCACGTTTCATCCCCTAGTGCTGTGAGAGGCTAATGTAATGAAGCAAGTGTATATAACTGGTCAACATACAATGGGATTTGGCATGGTAACCAGGAACAGATCAAGTCTATTTCTAACAAATATTGTACACCAGGATTCCAGTCTGCTTAAATTATAACCTATACATATGTCATAAGAAAATATAATATACAAAATATGCAAAATTGTGCATTTGTTTTGCTTCTGGACAGCTGCGAGATATTAAAGTAAATGTACCATCAGGCCTGAGATGACGCGGCTCCATTAGAATCAATGGAGCCACGTCATAGAGGGGCAGGGATTTCCTTCCACTGGGGGTGGGTCGGCCTGCCTCCAGTGCTTCAGCCTGGGCCTGATGGTACATTTACTTTAACAGGGTCGGCTCCAGGTTTTTGCAGGGCCTTGGATGGCAGAGCCTCAGTGGGCCCCCTATTCATCCACTATGCACCGATCATCCATCCACTATTCATAATCACTTGAGACACTTTTAATATACACAAACACACATTACTGACACAGACACTGACTGACACACACATTACTGACACAGATACATTACTGACAAAGACACTGATGGAGACAATTAGTGACACACAGGCCCGCTCCTGCCATGAGGCAGACTGAGGCTTCAGCCTCAGGCGGCAGCTCCTGTGATCCTCCAGGGGGCGGCAGAATCTCCCCTGACACTGTCATTTTAGTGAAGTGTAACTTCACTAAAATGACAGCAGCCCCGATCTCCTAACACTGCTCAGTCCCTGGCCGCCCCCTGCCGCCCTCCCCAGGAACTGCCGGGCTACGTCTCTGTTACGTGTGACGTCACCCGGCAGTCTTCCTGAGGATTGGGTACATGCCTGGACGGACGGCCACAGCGGCTCCACATTTAGTCCCTCCTCTGCTCCACTGCTAGTGAGTATTGTAAACAGGGCTGAGGGGGAGGCTGGTGGCTGAGGCTGCTGATTGTCTGTAGGTCAGGGCTGGGGGGTGGGTTGACTGTCGGGAGGGAGGGGGAACAGGTCTCAGAGCCGGGGAGGGAGCCAGCCAGGTATTAGCCAGAGTTGTGCTTCATGTGGGTGAGGGAGCTCAGTCAGAGCCCGTACAGACAGGGCAGTGTGAAGATAGGAGTGTGTGCACACCGGAGAGAGGACACATCATCCGTCTTTGTGACAGCTCCTGACCCCAGCTGATGTGCAGACTGATAACAGCAGCAGAGGCTCCTCCAGCACCAGAGCAGCCTTGTATCCTATCAGTGTGCTGCTGCTCCTCCTCCTCCTGCCTGTGCTGGACTCCAGTCCCTTCCTCCTCTACTATGCTCAGTGTATACCCCAGTCTGAGGCATAGTGGTGGGGGTGGTATATATGGCAGCACATGTGGATATATATGTACACTAGGGCATAGTGGTGGGGGTGGTATATATGGCAGCACATGTGGATATATATGTACACTAGGGCATAGTGGTGGGGGTGGTATATATGGCAGCACATGTGGATATATATGTACACTGGGGCATAGTGGTGGGGGTGGTATATAGTAGCAAATGTGGATATATATGTACACTGGGGCCCCCAGTGTACATATATATCCACATGTGCTACTATATACCACCCCCTCCACTAATATACTACAGCGTACATATGACTGCAGTCACGCTATCAGCACTTCACTGAAATGGAGTCACACTATCAGCACTAGGAATTGCAGTGCTCCTATATACCATGTTTTACGGTAATAGCCAGGACTAGTTAGTTCCAGGCTCCAGAATGTGCCAGGAAGATCATAGGGTGAGACCTACATGTGAGACTAACTAAAGAATGTCAACTCTTAACCCCTTCAGGTCCATTCACCCACTGTTAACCCCTCAGATCCACAACTGTTCAATTACCCCACTGTTAACCTCTTCACATCCACTACAATCTAATTCATCCACTGCTAACCCCTTTAGATCCACAACACTTCAATTCATCCACTTTTAACCCCTACACATCCACCACAGTTTAATTCATATACTGTTAACCCCTTCAGCTCCAGGAATATTTTATTTTTTTCTAACTATATGTAATTTTTAACACCTGAAAACCAGGCTCATTTTAATTTATTTCTCTTATTTGTCTTAGACATAGAGGAACCATTATTACTGTAGGGATTTGGATTAATGTGATGGTAAAATGTCTATTTGGGGCTATATGTCCCACTATTTGAAGTCCAATAAAATCACGAAATCAAATTGTTATCCAATCTCACTACCATATCCTAGAAGAGCGCTTACTTTCGTACAGGTTCTGTGATTTTCAGACATTTTTACTGTACGGATTCGGAGTAATGTGATGGTAAAGTGTCTATTTGGGGTTATATGTCGCACATTTTAAAGTAAAAAAAAATCACGAAATCAAATTGTTATCCAATCTCGCTACCATATTCTAGAAGAGCGCTTACTCTCGTACAGGTTCTGTGATTTTCAGACATTTTTACTGTACGGATTCGGAGTAATGTGATGGTAAAGTGTCTATTTGGGGCTATATGCCCCACTATTTGAAGTCCAATAAAATCACGAAATCAAATTGTTATCCAATTTCGCTACCATATCCTAGAAGAGCGCTTACTCTCGTACAGTTTCTGTGATTTTCAGACATTTTTACTGTACGGATTCGGAGTAATGTGATGGTAAAGTGTCTATTTGGGGCTATATGCCCCACTATTTGAAGTCCAATAAAATCACGAAATCAAATTGTTATCCAATTTCGCTACCATATCCTAGAAGAGCGCTTACTCTCGTACAGTTTCTGTGATTTTCAGACATTTTTACTGTACGGATTCGGAGTAATAAGATGGTTAAAGTGTCTATTTGGGGCTATATGTCCCACTATTTGAAGTCCAATAAAATCACGAAATCAAATTGTTATCCAATTTCGCTACCATATGCTAGAAGAGCGCTTACTCTCGTACAGATTCTGTGATTTTCAGACATTTTTACTGTACGAATTCAGAGTAATGTGATGGTAAAGTTTCTATTTGGGGCTATATGTCCCACTATTTGAAGTCCAAAAAAATCACGAAATCAAATTGTTATCCAATCTCGCTACCATATTGTAGAAGAGTGCTTACTCTCGTACAGGTTCTGTGATTTTCAGACATTTTTACTGTACGGATTCGGAGTAATAAGATGGTAAAGTGTCTATTTGGGGCTATATGTCCCACTATTTGAAGTCCAATAAAATCACAAAATCAAATTGTTTTCCAAACTCGTTACCATATCCTAGAAGAGCGCTTACTCTCGTACAGTTTCTGTGATTTTCAGACATTTTTACTGTAGGGATTCGGAGTAATGTGATGGTAAAGTGTCTATTTGGGGCTATATGTCCCACTATTTGAAGTCCAATAAAATCACGAAATCAAATTGTTATCCAATTTCGCTACCATATCCTAGAAGAGCGCTTACTCTCGTACAGTTTCTGTGATTTTCAGACATTTTTACTGTACGGATTCGGAGTAATGTGATGGTAAAGTGTCTATTTGGGGTTATATGTCGCACATTTTGAAGTCCAATAAAATCACAAAATCAAATTGTTATCCAATCTCGCTACCATATCCTAGAAGAGCGCTTACTCTCATACAGTTTCTGTGATTTTCAGACATTTTTACTGTAGGGATTCGGAGTAATGTGATGGTAAAGTGTCTATTTGGGGCTATATGTCGCACATTTTGAAGTCCAATAAAATCACGAAATCAAATTGTTATCCAATTTCGCTACCATATGCTAGAAGAGCGCTTACTCTCGTACAGATTCTGTGATTTTCAGACATTTTTACTGTACGAATTCAGAGTAATGTGATGGTAAAGTGTCTATTTGGGGCTATATGTCCCACTATTTGAAGTCCAATAAAATCACGAAATCAAATTGTTATCCAATCTCACTACCATATCCTAGAAGAGCGCTTACTCTGTTACAGGTTCTGTGATTTTCAGACATTTTTACTGTACGGATTCGGAGTAATGTGATGGTAAAGTGTCTATTTGGGGTTATATGTCGCACATTTTAAAGTAAAAAAAATCACGAAATCAAATTGTTATCCAATCTCGCTACCATATTCTAGAAGAGCGCTTACTCTCGTACAGGTTCTGTGATTTTCAGACATTTTTACTGTACGGATTCGGAGTAATGTGATGATAAAGTGTCTATTTGGGGCTATATGCCCCACTATTTGAAGTCCAATAAAATCACGAAATCAAATTGTTATCCAATTTCGCTACCATATCCTAGAAGAGCGCTAACTCTCGTACAGTTTCTGTGATTTTCAGACATTTTTACTGTACGGATTCGGAGTAATAAGATGGTAAAGTGTCTATTTGGGGCTATATGTCCCACTATTTGAAGTCCAATAAAATCACAAAATCAAATTGTTTTCCAAACTCGTTACCATATCCTAGAAGAGCGCTTACTCTCATACAGGTTCTGTGATTTTCAGACATTTTTACTGTACGGATTCGGAGTAATGTGATGGTAAAGTGTCTATTTGGGGCTATATGTCGCACATTTTGAAGTCCAATAAAATCACGAAATCAAATTGTTATCCAATTTCGCTACCATATGCTAGAAGAGCGCTTACTCTCGTACAGATTCTGTGATTTTCAGACATTTTTACTGTACGAATTCAGAGTAATGTGATGGTAAAGTGTCTATTTGGGGCTATATGTCCCACTATTTGAAGTCCAATAAAATCACGAAATCAAATTGTTATCCAATCTCACTACCATATCCTAGAAGAGCGCTTACTCTGTTACAGGTTCTGTGATTTTCAGACATTTTTACTGTACGGATTCGGAGTAATGTGATGGTAAAGTGTCTATTTGGGGTTATATGTCGCACATTTTAAAGTAAAAAAAATCACGAAATCAAATTGTTATCCAATCTCGCTACCATATTCTAGAAGAGCGCTTACTCTCGTACAGTTTCTGTGATTTTCAGACATTTTTACTGTAGGGATTCGGAGTAATGTGATGGTAAAGTGTCTATTTGGGGCTATATGTCCCACTATTTGAAGTCCAATAAAATCACGAAATTAAATTGTTATCCAATCTCACTACCATATCCTAGAAGAGCGCTTACTCTGTTACAGGTTCTGTGATTTTCAGACATTTTTACTGTACGGATTCGGAGTAATGTGATGGTAAAGTGTCTATTTGGGGTTATATGTCGCACATTTTAAAGTAAAAAAAAATCACAAAATCAAATTGTTATCCAATCTCGCTACCATATTCTAGAAGAGCGCTTACTCTCGTACAGGTTCTGTGATTTTCAGACATTTTTACTGTACGGATTCGGAGTAATGTGATGGTAAAGTGTCTATTTGGGGCTATATGCCCCACTATTTGAAGTCCAATAAAATCACGAAATCAAATTGTTATCCAATTTCGCTACCATATCCTAGAAGAGCGCTTACTCTCGTACAGTTTCTGTGATTTTCAGACATTTTTACTGTACGGATTCGGAGTAATAAGATGGTAAAGTGTCTATTTGGGGCTATATGTCCCACTATTTGAAGTCCAATAAAATCACAAAATCAAATTGTTATCCAATCTCACTACCATATCCTAGAAGAGCGCTTACTCTGTTACAGGTTCTGTGATTTACAGACATTTTTACTGTACGGATTCGGAGTAATGTGATGGTAAAGTGTCTATTTGGGGTTATATGTCGCACATTTTAAAGTAAAAAAAAATCACGAAATCAAATTGTTATCCAATCTCGCTACCATATTCTAGAAGAGCGCTTACTCTCGTACAGGTTCTGTGATTTTCAGACATTTTTAATGTACGGATTCGGAGTAATGTGATGGTAAAGTGTCTATTTGGGGCTATATGCCCCACTATTTGAAGTCCAATAAAATCACGAAATCAAATTGTTATCCAATTTCGCTACCATATCCTAGAAGAGCGCTTACTCTCGTACAGTTTCTGTGATTTTCAGACATTTTTACTGTACGGATTCGGAGTAATAAGATGGTAAAGTGTCTATTTGGGGCTATATGTTCAACTATTTGAAGTCCCAATAAAATCACAAAATCAAATTGTTTTCCAAACTCGTTACCATATCCTAGAAGAGCGCTTACTCTCATACAGGTTCTGTGATTTTCAGACATTTTTACTGTACGGATCCGGAGTAATGTGATGGTAAAGTGTCTATTTGGGGCTATATGCCCCACTATTTGAAGTCTAATAAAATCACAAAATCAAATTGTTATCCAATCTCGCTACCATATCCTAGAAGAGCGCTTACTCTCGTACAGGTTCTGTGATTTTCAGACATTTTTACTGTACGGATTCGGAGTAATGTGATGGTAAAGTGTCTATTTGGGGCTATATGCCCCACTATTTGAAGTCTAATAAAATCACGAAATCAAATTGTTATCCAATCTCGCTACCATATCCTAGAAGAGCGCTTACTCTCATACAGGTACTGTGATTTTCAGACATTTTTACTGTATGGATTTGGAGTAATGTGATGGTAAAATGTCTATTTAGGGCTATATGTCGCACACTTTGAAGTCCAATAAAATCACGAAATCAAATTGTTATCCAATCACTTTACCATATCCTAGAAGAGCGCTTACTCTTGTACAGTTTCTGTGATTTTCAGACATTTTTACTGTAGGGATTTGGAGTAATGTGATGGTAAAGTGTCTATTTGGGGCTATACACCTGATAATTTGAAGTCCAATAAAATTACGAAATCCAATAGTTCTCCATCTTGTTCTTGTTGTTGGACACTCTTGGTAGACTACTTCCAATCCCAGGAGGGACCAGCTTCATGGCTGATGGAAGATAACCATTAAGAGACTTTTTTCAGGACTGTTCTTCTATTCTAGTTTAATAAGTCTATGTTCCTTTTAAGTTTAGGTTAGGGACTCGCAAGAGAATGAGGACCCTTGATGTGGCTTGCGAGCTTACGATATTTCTTGCCTATTTTTTTCTTCTAGTTTTCAACGGTAAAAGATATCTACTAATACCTCATTGAAGATTGGACATCGAGCCATCAAGGAGCCCCACTAGACTAAAGCTGCTTTCACATGCAGCAGATTTTAGGCAGATTTTCTACAGCAGATTGTCTGTTGCCAAACCAAAGTCAACCTGAAGTTTCAAATCTGCTGTAGAAAATCTGCATCAAATCCGCAGTGTGTGAAAGCACCCTTACTATTCTGCAAGTCTTGCCAAGTGCATTATAGGGCCATGCAGCTGCCACTGACTGACAGCTACTTACCGCCCTAGCGGTCTTGTTTCTGCCACCTAATAAAGAGTGCTGAGGGGCCTGTGTGAGCTGCTGGCGCCTGCTGATGCCCCTCCCCTGTGCCAACTTCTATGCTTTTATAGAAGAAGTCTGGCTAAAACATTTTTGTATTGTTATTGTATTGTCACCCAAAAGTTATACAAATCCCCAACATACACCTATTACGGGAAATGCTTAGGAAGTGCTTTTTTCTCTGCACTTACTACTGCATCAATGCTTCACTTCCTGGATAACATGGTGATGTCCCTTCCTGGGTAACATGGTGATGTCACTTCCTGGATAATATGGTGATGTCACTTCCTGGATAACATGGTGATGTCACGACCCGACTCCCAGAGCTGTGCGGGCTGTGTCTGCCGGAGAGGATGATGGCAGGGGGATGCTCAGTGTTCCTCCAGTGCCCTGTATCCCTCAGTGTCCCCCTGCCATAATCCTCTCCGGCAGCCACAGCCCACACGACTCTGGGAGTCGGGTCGTGACATAACCATGTTATCCAGGAAGTGACATCACCATGTTATCCAGGAAGTGACATCACCATGTTATCACGGAAGTGACATCATCATGTTATTCAGGAAGTGAAGCATTGATGCAGTAGTAAGTGCAGAGAAAAAAGTGTTTTTTAAGCATTTCCCGTAATAAGTGTATATTGGGGATTTGTATAACTTTTGGATGACAATACAATAACAGTACAAAAATGTTTTAGCCAGATTTCTTCTATAAAAGCATAGAAGTTGGCACAGGGGAGGGGCATCAGCAGGCGCCAGCAGCTCACACAGGCCCCTCAGCGCTCTTTATTAGGTAGCAGAAACAAGACCGCTAGGGCGGTAAGTAGCTGTCAGTCAGTGGCAGCTGCATGGCCCTATAATGCACTTGGGAAGACTTGCAGAATAGTAAGGGTGCTTTCACACACTGCGGATTTGATGCAGATTTTCTACAGAAGATTTGAAACTTCAGGTTGACTTTGGTTTGGCAACAGACAATCTGCTGTAGAAAATCTGCCTAAAATCTGCTGCATGTGAAAGCAGCTTTAGTCTAGTGGGGCTCCTTGATGGCTCGATGTCCAATCTTCAATGAGGTATTAGTAGATATCTTTTACCGTTGAAAACTAGAAGAAAAAATTAGGCAAGAAATATCGTAAGCTCGCAAGCCACATCAAGGGTCCTCATTCTCTTGCGAGTCCCTACCCAAAACTTAAAAGGAACATAGACTTATTAAACTAGAATAGAAGAACAGTCCTGAAAAAAGTCTCTTAATGGTTATCTTCCATCAGCCATGAAACTGGTCCCTCCTGGGATTGGAAGTAGTCTACCAAAAGTGTCCAACAACAAGAACAATATGGAGAACTAATTGATTTCGTAATTTTATTGGACTTCAAATTATCAGGTGTATAGCCCCAAATAGACACTTTACCATCACATTACTCCAAATCCCTACAGTAAATAGGTCTGAAAATCACAGAACCTGTACGTGAGTAAGCGCTCTTCTAGGATATGGTAGTGTGATTGGATAACAACTTGATTTCGTGATTTTATTAGACTTCAAATAGTGGGACATATAGCCCCAAATAGACACTTTACCAT
This sequence comes from Dendropsophus ebraccatus, assembly GCF_027789765.1. Lineage (NCBI taxonomy): Eukaryota > Metazoa > Chordata > Amphibia > Anura > Hylidae > Dendropsophus > Dendropsophus ebraccatus. Next base: position 57,031,316 of record NC_091463.1, read on the forward strand.
CACATTACTCCGAATCCGTACAGTAAAAATGTCTGAAAATCACAGAAACTGTACGAAAGTAAGCGCTCTTCTAGGATATAGTAGCGAGATTGGATAACAATTTGATTCCGTGATTTTATTGGACTTCAAATAGTGGGGCATATAGCCCCAAATAGACACTTTACCATCACATTACTCCGAATCCGTACAGTAAAAATGTCTGAAAATCACAGAACCTGTACGAGAGTAAGCGCTCTTCTAGAATATGGTAGCGAGATTGGATAACAATTTGATTTCGTGATTTTTTTTTACTTTAAAATGTGCGACATATAACCCCAAATAGACACTTTACCATCACATTACTCCGAATCCGTACAGTAAAAATGTCTGAAAATCACAGAACCTTTAACAGAGTAAGCGCTCTTCTAGAATATGGTAGCGAGATTGGATAACAATTTGATTTCGTGATTTTATTGGACTTCAAATAGTGGGACATATAGCCCCAAATAAACACTTTACCATCACATTACTCTGAATTCGTACAGTAAAAATGTCTGAAAATCACAGAATCTGTACGAGAGTAAGCGCTCTTCTAGCATATGGTAGCGAAATTGGATAACAATTTGATTTCGTGATTTTATTGGACTTCAAAATGTGCGACATATAGCCCCAAATAGACACTTTACCATCACATTACTCCGAATCCGTACAGTAAAAATGTCTGAAAATCACAGAACCTGTACGAGAGTAAGCGCTCTTCTAGCATATGGTAGCGAAATTGGATAACAATTTGATTTCGTGATTTTATTGGACTTCAAAATGTGCGACATATAGCCCCAAATAGACACTTTACCATCATATTACTCCGAATCCCTACAGTAAAAATTTCTGAAAATCACAGAACCTGTAACAGAGTAAGCGCTCTTCTAGAATATGGTAGCGAGATTGGATAACAATTTGATTTCGTGATTTTATTGGACTTCAAATAGTGGGACATATAGCCCCAAATAGACACTTTACCATCACATTACTCTGAATTCGTACAGTAAAAATGTCTGAAAATCACAGAATCTGTACGAGAGTAAGCGCTCTTCTAGCATATGGTAGCGAAATTGGATAACAATTTGATTTCGTGATTTTATTGGACTTCAAAATGTGCGACATATAGCCCCAAATAGACACTTTACCATCATATTACTCCGAATCCCTACAGTAAAAATTTCTGAAAATCACAGAACCTGTAACAGAGTAAGCGCTCTTCTAGAATATGGTAGCGAGATTGGATAACAATTTGATTTCGTGATTTTATTGGACTTCAAATAGTGGGACATATAGCCCCAAATAGACACTTTACCATCACATTACTCTGAATTCGTACAGTAAAAATGTCTGAAAATCACAGAATCTGTACGAGAGTAAGCGCTCTTCTAGCATATGGTAGCGAAATTGGATAACAATTTGATTTCGTGATTTTATTGGACTTCAAAATGTGCGACATATAGCCCCAAATAGAGACTTTACATCACATTACTCCGAATCCGTACAGTAAAAATGTCTGAAAATCACAGAACCTGTACGAGAGTAAGCGCTCTTCTAGCATATGGTAGCGAAATTGGATAACAATTTGATTTTGTGATTTTATTGGACTTCAAAATGTGCGACATATAGCCCCAAATAGACACTTTACCATCACATTACTCCGAATCCGTACAGTAAAAATGTCTGAAAATCACAGAACCTGTATGAGAGTAAGCGCTCTTCTAGGATATGGTAACGAGTTTGGAAAACAATTTGATTTTGTGATTTTATTGGACTTCAAATAGTGGGACATATAGCCCCAAATAGACACTTTACCATCACATTACTCTGAATTCGTACAGTAAAAATGTCTGAAAATCACAGAATCTGTACGAGAGTAAGCGCTCTTCTAGCATATGGTAGCGAAATTGGATAACAATTTGATTTCGTGATTTTATTGGACTTCAAAATGTGCGACATATAGCCCCAAATAGACACTTTACCATCACATTAATCCAAATCCCTACAGTAATAATGGTTCCTCTATGTCTAAGACAAATAAGAGAAATAAATTAAAATGAGCCTGGTTTTCAGGTGTTAAAAATTACATATAGTTAGAAAAAAATAAAATATTCCTGGAGCTGAAGGGGTTAACAGTATATGAATTAAACTGTGGTGGATGTGTAGGGGTTAAAAGTGGATGAATTGAAGTGTTGTGGATCTAAAGGGGTTAGCAGTGGATGAATTAGATTGTAGTGGATGTGAAGAGGTTAACAGTGGGGTAATTGAACAGTTGTGGATCTGAGGGGTTAACAGTGGGTGAATGGACCTGAAGGGGTTAACAGTTGACATTCTTTAGTTAGTCTCACATGTAGGTGTCACCCTATGATCTTCCTGGCACATTCTGGAGCCTGGAACTAACTAGTCCTGGCTATTACCGTAAAACATGGTATATAGGAGCACTGCAATTCCTAGTGCTGATAGTGTGACTCCATTTCAGTGAAGTGCTGATAGCGTGACTGCAGTTACATATGCATCCACATGTACTGCCATATATACCACCCCAACCACTATGCCCCAGTGTACATATATATCCACATGTGCTGCCATATATACCCTATACACTATACTGCCATATACCACACTATACTGTTAAATAGTGTGGAGCAGCAGGCTGCCATTTTGTGCAGACTAGTTATTAGTGAAGCACACAGCTTGTCTGGGTCCAGCCCTCAGCCTCTCTGCGATGGAACTTGTAGTACAACAATTTCAGCTTAAATATTATGCCTGGTTCTTTATAAAGTAAGAGTCTTATGAGGTTCTGCAGCAGCTGAGGTGTAGTATGAGGTTCTGCAGCAGCTGAGGTGTAGTATGAGGTTCTGCAGCAGCTGAGGTGTAGTATGAGGTTCTGCAGCAGCTGAGGTGTATGATGAGGTTCTGCAGCAGCTGAGGGGTATTATGAGGTTCTACAGCAGCTGAGGTGTAGTGTGAGGTTCTGCAGCAGCTGAGGTGTATGATGAGGTTCTGCAGCAGCTGAGGTGTATGATGAGGTTCTGCAGCAGCTGAGGTGTAGTGTGAGGTTCTGCAGCAGCTGAGGTGTAGTATGAGGTTCTGCAGCAGCTGAGGTGTATGATGAGGTTCTGCAGCAGCTGAGGTGTATTATGAGGTTCTAGCATCATAGCAGCATAGCATCATAATACACATTGAAAAAATAATACGTTTACTGATAGCTGCGGTATTCACATGGGGATAGTTGATAAACAATTGATTCTAGGATTGGGGGGGGGGGGGGCGCCATTTAAATTTTTGCCTCAGGCAGCACAAAAGCTAGAATCGGCCCTGGTGACACAGACTCTTACTGACACACACATTAGGCTAGGTTACCACTGCGTTTTTGCAATACGTTTTTTTCATCCGTTTTTTGCAAAAAAACAGATGAAAAACGGATGAAAAAAAAAACGGGCCCCTAGAAGGACTGTGGGCCCTGGCATTTGACAGGTGCTGACACTGGCGCTGCATATTTATTCACAGTTTTTCGAGTTATAAGGGAGCTAGTGCACCATGTGGCAAAAATGCACACATTTTACCACAAATTGCCTTGCTCTTGTGGTGTACTTTTTGCTGTGTGACTTTAACATGTAAAATGCATTTTTTTTTCCTAAGAAAGCCCTAAGGCCCATGATCATAATATAAACTGTGACAATTTGCTGTGAAATGTGTATGGTTTTGTCGCATTGTGCTAGGCTGCATGACACACATCTGCTACATGTTAACCTATTCAAAAAGTAAGTCATTAGTTTAAATTTATAAAATTTGAAAAGTGAAATTGAAAGGTTGGATTTGAGATGGGTTTGTCTTAGTAAAGACATTGATGGCATAGCACTAGGATTTGTGAGGGTCTAAAGATCCCCATACATCTTAGACTTCCATCGGCCATACCCATCACTGTGGCTTACTCCTCTCCATAGAGAAGGACGGGCAGCGAGCGGGAGAATAGTTCAGCCGTCACTTATTGAAGGTATATGGGAACCTTAAAGAGGATGTACCACCAGGTACATGCTCTTTAAGCTGAACCCACGGATCGAATGGCGCCGCCACGGGGAAGCCGGTGCCGCGCTCCGTTTTTCGGCCTGTGGCCCGGTTCCCATGCACGGCGCCATTCTATGCACCGGAACCGGCCGGTGCTCAAGCACTGGAGGTAGGCCGGGCCGCCCCCAGTGGGAGGGAATTCCCTCCCCTGTATGACGTGGCTCCCTTAGAATGAATGGAGCCACGTCATACAGGGGAGGGAATTCCCTCCCACTGGGGGCGGCCCGGCCTACCTCCAGTGCTTGAGCACGGACCGCGGCAACCGGCTTCCCCGTGACTGCGCCGTTCGATCCGTGGGTTCAGCTTAAAGAGGATGTACCTGGTGGTACATCCTCTTTAACTGCTTAGATTTCTACTGATCCCTAGTGGCTAGTGAGGGGCAGCCAACTGGAACTGACAAGCGTGCCATTATTGTTTTTCAGAATATTTATTTAGAGGTTGTTCTAAGATGTAAAATTTAGGAATTCAATGATGTCCTTTACATTAATGGCCTTTAGACTCTTCTAAACATGTCATGTCATAGCTCGGATCCAGTAAACAAAGACCAGTGAAAATTAGCAGAAGAAGAGAACTAGGGGAACAGTAAGCTGTGTATTGTCCTTGTTATTTTAAATGTTTCTCAGCTGTTCGTAAAAGATTTCATGAAGCTAGAAAACTATTTTATTTCACTATGTATAAAGACAAGCCCTATCCATACCATAGGGCAGAAGCATGTCAATGAGGGAGGTCCTCCACATTGAACTTCCCTTTATTAGCTAGTATGGAGAGCTAATTTTCTGACTCTAAACATCCTTGTATTATATACTGTAGATAGCCAGTCATCTGAGGGGACGCCTAGTTTCCCCTGGCAAATACAGTGCATTGCTACTGCAACAGTATGGAGTGTCCTCCATACACTTGACTTTTACTGAACATGGCAGGTTTGGGCGTTTTTAGAAAATTAAAAGATAATGAGTCACAATGTACTATATATATATATATATTTTTTTTCTTTAATTTATTTAATTAATTAATTTTTTTTATTTTAAGAACAGAAATTGTTTCTTTTAAAGACCTTCATCTAATTAATGAAACTACAATGTATGAGGTTTTTCCGTTTGGCTGCCACAGAATGCAGATACTGATAATAGCATAGAGAAGATAACTATGTGAAAATAAGGTAAGCAGCAGATTTCATAGCTGCATGAACTTTCATCAGAGATGGTGAGAAGACCAACTGTGAGGAGAAACAATTGCTTCCTGTGAGACGTGTGTATCCAAGTGTGACTTATATGAATCTTTCATGTGGCTGACATCCACAACTGTGTATATACCTCACATTTCTGATAACTGTTCACATGTTGACTGTGAAAAATATTTCAGGAGCAAAGTGCCATTTGGTATTTCCAGCCAATAACAGGTTATGGAATGAATGCACTAGAATCAAGCTGTTAGGGTTTGCTAGGAAATCATCACATAAAAAAATGAAAGTTAAGGTTGTATAGTAAGGCTGACACAGATACAGTATGTGTATATATGTGTAATTAAAAAATATTTTATTTTGTCTTATATAGTGTGGCATAAGGAATCAGGGATAGAGAATGATGTAGAGGTGTTTGTGTATGCCTTGTGCTCACCTGTTTTATTGGACATGGCCAGTATGGATTTTAAGCCATACTGATTTGTATTTCCACATTGAAATGATTTTCTAATGCTGCCTTCATTTCCCATAAAGCCTCTGACTTTGTATAGAGAAGGGGTGGGGTCCCATTACTGCAGGACAATTAGGGTGCTGGTGCCTGGAGTTTATCCAGGTGAATTGATTAGATTCCTAAATGAGTTGGTGTCAGGTGATGAAGACCACTTCCCATCATACATTAAGCATTTAGATTTCCTGTGGGTCAGGATGGTGATCATATGACCCAGTTACAGTAATAAAATACATAGATGCAGACAAATCTAACCTGCTGATATGTCCCTATTGCAAAGGGGAAGCCGAGGAGAAGTATCCTACCTTACTCCTCGGTGCCGTGTCAGGTGTCGGTGCAGTTAGTCATGTGCTCCATGGTCCGGTAAGGACCATTAAGAGCACTGCCCGCCCCCATATCAACGATCCGGCCAGCCCGCTTCATTTATTATCATAAGAAAGGGGTGGACCGGTGCTTTCGGGTGGGCAGTGCTTCTAACGGGTGCCCCAGTGCTCCTCACGATCTTACCGGACCATGAAGCACATGACTAACTGCACCTGAACGGCTCTGAGGAGGAAGGTAAGAGGCATACCTTCCTCCTCTGCGTCTCCTGTGCAATAGGGACTTATCAGCAGGTTAGATTTATTTAACAATTTTTAAAACAACGGGCCATTATTCATATAATAATGGCCGTTGTTTTAAAATAATGGATGTTGTTTGCTATTAAATTACGACCGTCCGATAAAAACAACCGTCATTTTGGGTGTGTAAACATAGCCTCAAGCAAAAAAAGCTTGGACCAGAAGATGCAGAGCTGAAACATTGCATGTATTTTTTTTATATGCATTTGGCATAAACTCATCCTAAGCTTTTGCAATTGAAGGATGCTGTTGCTCATGCATATTGTCACTGTATACAGGATACAAAGATGCTTTATTACCTTGAAGTTTTCTTCTGTTAAACCTTCATTTGTTTTTGAATTCCTAATCATTGCTGCAACATACCGTTTGACCAGATTTCTGATAACTTCCTATAGTTAGAAAAAAAGATTCTGGAATGTTAGAACTATGAAAACAAACAAGTATGCACACATTTTACCTGCTAACCTCTAGATATATCTATTATTTTCTGCTTTATTTTCTACTTTTGCCATAGAGAAAATAAAATTAAACTAATGAATAGAAATAGTTCAATACAAATCAATTAAAGTTATTGATGTACAAGATGCACTATAAAACACTCTAGTATAGTTCACAATGAGCAACAGACTTATATTTTCACGATTGTTGTGTCAGTGTCAGGGCAAAAGTCCAGGAACATTAGAAATGTGCAGGGTAGTGGCCTAGTAATACATTTCGAGCTTCCAATAGTTAGGAATTTCAAAAATACCTGACCCATGGCAGTATCTCGGAGCATGCCGAATTATTGGAAATTAAATTAACATAAAAATACTACAGCTCTGTCAGGAATGTGCAGTAGCCTGGTGTGAACTGGGCTTGGTTTTTGCTTTTGTGTGACACACCCGATTGCTTCTCAGCATCCGGCAATGCAGGAGTTACTCAGAGATCTGCAAGACTTGATTACTGCAGCTGAGAAAGTCTTTTGACTGACTTTTTCCTCTGCCTGTCCGGAACCTGGAGAATCACAGCACTGGTCCAATGGGGATCCGGACCGGGCTCTTGATCCTCATAAAAGAAAGCTAAGCCAGTCTCTCAGCGCTGGCTATTAAGGTTCATACCCTGATCCCAGCTCCTCCTGTCTATCCTGCGATCTCCGTACCTAATCACTCTGCTCGATTTACATGTTATCTGACCTCCCGCCTGACCTTTGACTATCCGACTGTTTACTGATTTTGTACTGCATTGCCCATTTAGTTTGAACTTTGGCTTGTTTGACTCTCTGTTTGTGTTTGTTTGTCTATCTTGTTCTGTGTTACATCTATATAAGAGCAGGGACCGCCTTTGTGGTTGTCCGCGGCTACCTAGGGCTGTTTGAGGCAAGTAGGTAGGGACAGTGGGTGGGCTCAGTTGTAGGGCTCACTGTCGTGTATTGTCCCTACCCCCCTGTCCTGACAAGCTCTTTGTAGGCTTTTCTAGGTAAACTCTACTTGTAAAGTTTTAATGTCCCCTTATGCACATTATTGTCGTACAAGTTGTATGAAGCCATAATACTATACTATAGGAGTCTATAGGGCCTTATAAGTGGAGACATACAAAGGTATTTTCTGTTAGGTTTCAACCTAACCTATGGAACATTTAGGTCAGTCAGGTTATCATATTACATAGTCATTTAGACTAGAAACATTTCTATATATTAAGCACTGTACGAAGGCACCATACAATGGCACACAACAAAGGTGTACACAAGGGGCAATTTTACAGTTTTAACCAACCTTGGACCCCTGTAAACTGTATGCTGGGGAATAAAAGTACAAAAGGGGCATTATTACTGTCTGAGGTAATCTAAATGGGGAAAGGTAAGGAGAATCTGTGAAAAGTGCAGATATTAAGGTATTTGGCAGGTTTTGCAAAGATGATTTGTGTCTGGAAGAAATTGTTGTAGCGGCATGGGCTGAATTGATGCGCAAGACATTACCTGTGAGCCACTGGATGTAACTGTACCGTAATCACTTATATGGTTAAGAGTCCATGTAGAGCTAGTATATATCAAAGTATGGGCACTGTATGGGTGGATATTGGTCTGTGTAGTCTCTTTTTATTTAGTAACAGTATGATGATAATTTAGAATGTGGTGGAATTATTTTTTTAAACTCAAAACCCTTAAGAAAATCCTGAGTACACTCCTGGCACACAAAATTCCTACAGCTCTGTAATATGAAGCAGCGGGGACTCTATGTGCTTTACTCTGAGAAGATTGTTTGCTCAGCAGAAAATATAAAATGCATTTAGAACACATTCCTGGTGTTGTAATAAACGTAAATTGTCCACACTAGGAAGCTATTTTTGCCTTTACCTCTTTTGCCGGCTAACTAATAAAACTTGATCAGTTTATCGAATGCAAATTTTAAATTGCATGAACCAGCCTTAAAGAGGCAAAGCGACAAAAATCACTCGCTGACTTCTTCAGCAAGGAAGTCATACATATTTTATTGTGTTTTAAACAAGGAATGCTGGAGGTTTGTGAAAGAAAGCACTGTAAGGGAAAGTCTATTCCTGCTTGTCATGAATGTTTTAAGTCAAGCTTTGCCAAGAAGACAGGGCTGTAACACTGTAGTGCGGCATAGCTTACCTGGTAATGCTGATTTTGAATTAGGTTGTCATGATGCCGCTCCTGCAATAAAAAATGTATCTGTGAATTTCCAGAGCATCAGTTTAGTCAATTTACAGTAATGCTTCCCAAGGTCCATGGTGCAAAAGCCAACGGGGCCCCTGAGAGTGCTTTGAATAGATATGTAATAATAGAAGAAATATTTAAAAAAATTGGTAATTGGTGTCTTACAGTGAAGGTTTTTAGGTTTTCATGCTGCTTCTGGAACTCTTCTTCACGTTTTCCTGGGCACAGCTGATAGTGGATCCACTTGCACAGATACCAGATAGATTTTGGGCTGGCGATGATATTAAAAGGAGGCGGGAGAGTCCCACCTTCGTCAAAGTAACTCATCCAGAGTTTTGTCCTTGCAAACTTCCATTCAATGTCAGCATGATCCTGCCAAAGAAATTATGTCATTTAATCCAGGCTGACTGTGACACTTATGGCTGTAAACCTTGCATTGCAATTGGTTGATTTATCTTAAATTCAAGTCTATTAAAAAAAAGTTTCTGGGCTGGGGTTCCCCAGGAAACAATTCTGATAGTCCACCCTTTACAAGGACATATACATATCCAGATTTCTCTGCATTGTGAACTTTGTTTGCTTAGATGGGAGATATAACGATATCAATTTATTCAAATAAATTATTTATAAATGAACACATGAGAAATAAATTGACCCCAAAATAATCTAATATGATATATTAAAAGTAATCAGCACAGGACTTGCGTTCAGGGATTGTGCAATGTGTAAGATGCCTGCAGCTCTGTGTGTGTGTGCCTACTGTGTGTGCAGTAGTGCTGTGTGAGTGTACTGTGTGACAGAGCAGCATGTGTGTATCAAATGTGTGCAGCAGGGATGTATGTGTGTATATACTGTAAGCGGCTGAGCAGCATGTGTGTATGTGCTGGCTGCAGCAGTGCTCTGTGTATGTGGGTGCCTCAGAGTTCTATGGATCTATCCATCTACTTTATATATAATATGTCTGCTGCAGATCCGTGTGATAATGCCATAAAGTAAAAAAAAAAAAAAAAAAAAAAAAAATATATATATATATATATATATATATATATATATATATACACTAAACATCATAAAAAAAACAGACAGGGGATGCCATACAAGACAGTACACAGCCGTAGGGGAAAATCACATGACTATAGAAACATTGAATCATACATGTCATTAAGAAAAACTTTTGACGTGTCACTGGGACATAGCAAAGTTTTGATTGGTCAGGGCTCCCCACGAACAAGTGGGGAGAAGCGCTTTGTAGCACATTTCACTTCACCGCTGTCAGTCATCTCTGTCCAGAGGCCCCATAGACTTATATTGGAGCCGCTGGAAGGAGATCCCTGTAAGCTGGGAGTGAAATGAGCAACTACATGCTTTTCCCTGTTCATTCCCTGATTGAATTGACCCTAATGGTCCATTTACACACAGCGATTATCATTCAAATTTCAACTATAGCGATTGCATTTGAGCGATATTCAGCTTGTGTAAACACAGCTAACAATCAAGCGACCAGAGAGAAATCGAGCCTTAAACATGTTCTCAAATCATCGCTGGCCGCTCACTGATAATTTGCAGATCGCTTCGTCTAAACAGTCTTTGGCAGATCCACCCTAGTGTGTGAGATGACTATAAGCGATCTTAAAACAATTAAAACAATCGTAAAAACAATTTTTTTGAACGATTTATCTCTTCGGCTAAACGCTGATCAGCATATTGTTGCTGCAAAATCGTTGAACGTCTAAACGGACCATAACCCATGAAAATTTTTGACATCAAAGTTTTTCTTAAGGATGGGGTCCATTTGAGGCCAGTTTCAT